>NW_011499879.1:441107-502046 GCF_000495115.2 Populus euphratica | reverse complement strand
AACCAAATAAAAAACAAGTTTTTTTTACATTGAAAAGATACAAAATTTTAGAATTTAAATCTCTTTAAGTATATTTATCTCACTTGTTTTTATTATATTTGATAATATAATATAAGATGTTTTTATAAAAATATTTTTAAATTAAAAATATATTAAAATATTTTTTTTATTTTTAAAATTAATATATTAAAATCATCAAAAAAATATTTTAAAAAATATTAATTTAAATAATTTTTAATAAAAAATTAGTTTGAAAAGTAGATTCAATCATAAAAACAAAAATAAACTAGCATATGAATAATGATTATTTTTTTAAAATATTTTTTACTTGAAAATAAATTAAAATAATATTTTTATTAGTTTTTTACATCATAGTATCAAAATAATTTAAAAATTTATAAAAATAATTAATATAAAATATAAAATTAATTTTTTTAAAAAAATCTTGACGTGAATAAAGAGTACCTAAGCATTGAATGAAATGGTGTGACGATGACAGAAAGCAATAGATGGCTTTAAAATGCTGCGACCAAGCAGTAGATGGTGCTGGCTTAAGCTGAAGGCCCTCCTACCCCTTGCCAATTGATAAGGTAGCTTCGATCGTTTCGTGTTTACTCTATAGATAAAAAGAAAATCGATCGAATATATTAAAATTATTAAAAAAAAATTTAAATATCATCGTGGATGTCACTGTTTCATTAGCATTGCTGACTTTTAAATTTTTTATTTTGATCACTAAATTATATATTTTTTAAACTTTACTTTTTCATGTGATATTTATAACATTTTATATGTTTTTTGTTCTCTTTGCATGTTATTACGGATTCAAGGGTTTTGGTAGAATTTCAAATTTAAATTTGAGTCAATTTGATGAAATAAAATTTAAATTTATCATATTAAAAATAATTAAAAGAAGAAGAATCAAATAAAAACAAAAATATAATGATTTTTCTTATTTTCATGTGAAAAAAATCATTTTCTTTCCAAAGGTTTTCATTTATGCATTTCTAGTCCTTTTAATTTCAGAAATTGACAGTTAGATCTTAAATTTTATTTATTTTATATTTAATCCTTGAGATTTGAGAAAAAAGAAAAGGTTATCAAGAAATGGGGGAGAAAAAGTGTCAATGAGGCATTTTTTAATTCATCTTGCTAAAAAGAATATATCAAAATATTTTTTAATAAACTCTTTTTTAAATAGATGTATTCTCATAAAATATTTATAGTGAAATTTTTTATTCTCACACTTCATATGTGGACATTAAATTTCATCTGCACTAATATTTTTTGAATTAAAAAGTATAAAATTAATAAAATTCTCAACCTTTTAAGGATAATTTTGCCTATACAATATTTCGGGTGAATCTTGATATATGCAAGAATGATCGTCCATTACTTATGAAACCTATATAAAAAATCATAGTTTAAAAACCTGATCTGGTGGCCTCCTCAATCCAAGACCCAAGTTCTGGATTTTGATCGGGTTACTTGGGTTAATTTTTTTAATAAAAAAAATCAAAACAATGTCATTTTAGGAAAAAAAACAAAAGTCAATGAGTGCAACCGGATTTTTTACTGAGTATCAAAACAATGTCATTTTAGGAAAAAAAAACAAAAGTCAACGAGTGCAACCGGGTTTTTTACTGAGTTTTGCTGGGTCAACTAGGTCGTCGGGCCACCCCAGGTTTTGTCTTTCCCTATTTTTTTTTAAACTTGACCCGATTCCAGCCCCGGGTTGACTCGCTGAGCTAGACTGAGTTTCACAATCATATAAAAAACAATATCTAAGTGATGCAAGCGCATTTCAAAAAAATAAATAAAACCAACCACTCAGGCTACAGCCTTGACTAGGTCTAATAAATTAGTTTTATTTTAATTAGATGATAAAGAAAGAGGTGACGTAATGAACCAAGTTTTTTATATATAAAAAAGATCATGATAACTTGAAAAAAAAACGTTTGGAAGTGCAAAATTGGATAAAAATGGACAAAAAAGATTAGCCCAAGTCAATTCAATATAACATGATAAATATGTAACCTGGATTAACGCGCAAAACTCATGGCTTAAGCCATGTCATCGAGATAACCTGACTGAAAAAAAATTAAAAAAAAATTATAAAGCCAATGTAAAAAAATAATTTCAAACAATGTTATATAAAAAGAAAATAGGCTAAAAAAGATGTTGACATGTGTTAATTTTTCAAACTTGTGATCCGAGTTATTAGATTAGAAATACCATATATGGAAAAATCATGAAACACAATTCACAACATAACAAACATTGAATGATGAAATTAAAGAAAAAATCAATTATATAAAAGAATGTAAAAAAATAATAATTAAAAGAATAAGGATAAAAATCAAAATGAAAAAATACAATAATTTTTTTATTGAAGAGTAAAATAAAAAAAATTAAACAAAAAAACTAAAAACTGAAAAATAAAAATTAAATTAAAAAAATAATATACCATAAATTTGTTTAAAAATAAATAGATGGTTTTCTGGGAACCATAAAACGTTCCTTGAGAGTTTGATTTATAAATTAAAAAAATAATATACCATAAATTTTTTTAAAAATAAATACAGATCGCGATGATGGTTTTCTGGGAACCATAAAACGTTACTTGAGAGTTTGATTTTTTTTTTTTTGTTGGAAATGGATAAGGGAACAAATGATCAAGGAATTCGATTGCTCTGAAACCTGCGAAAACTGCAACAACTGAAGGTTGGAGATTTTCGGCAACGTGTTCATCAAAGGATCTTGCAGCGAAACCCTAAAAAGTAGAGCGAGGATCTTCGCCTCTGTTGAAGAAGCGAATGAAATGTGAGATGTAGTAAGTATTGCATAGATATGATTTAAAGTTAAGAAGTTTTTTTCTTTAGTTGGAAAGACAAAAAATAAAATAAAAAAATAATAAACAAACCTGATGTTATAATTCCTTCTTTCTTTCTTCAGGTCCATGGTTGTCAACCAATATTCTTTTTCAAAGGTTGCATGCCAACCCAAAAACATTTCTTTAAAATGAGCCGAAAATTTTCTTAAAATGAATTCGGGAATGAAAAGGGGTGATCGTAATCGTTAAAGTTTGATGTGATTTGCTTTCTTATAAACACTTTCGTTCCGACTTTAGATCGATGATTGCTTCATGTTTTGCAACGGTGATAGCTAGCTTGTTTTTGCAGGAGTAAAAATTTCTGGTCTTGTAGAGATTGCCTTGTTAAACGGACGCAAAGGAGACTAGGCCTGGCAGATGCTTGGGTTGCGGTGAGAATGTTAGAAAAAAAATGAAGAAAACAATTGTAAAAGGATGTGGAATAATGACAAGAGAAATAACAAATAGATACTTGAAGCTTGTTGCTTGATCATTGTTCCTAACAAACCAAACGGGGGAAGGTCAAGCATGAAGTGTTCCTCCGTAAATGTTTTTATATGCTCAAATCTTAATAAGAGTTTTAAAAAGTTCAAACGAGATATTGGAATTTCGAATAAAATATGAACAAATGTAAATGCAAAAAGACTCATTTGGTATAGGAATTGCATAGTCAACAAAAAGTGTAGCAAGATATGGATAATTATAAGGCATTATTTCAGAATTAATAGAATTATAAATGAAAATGTTAGAAATATTTTTAATGAAGAACCATGATCCATATAAAAAAAATTTCTTGGACACGTGATAAGTAATTATTTTGCTGTTCTACAAAAAAAGCTCGTCAACTCAAGATTTTTAGTTGATTGTATATTTACAATGCATAGATTAAGAAATATAAGCAATAAGATTAAAAAAAAATTCTCTCTTCATAGCTAACAAGAAATATACATCTTCATTTTATAATTGCCTCCTTAATTAAACCTCAACTATTCTCACTTTAGCTATATACTATCTCTCTTTCGAAGGGCCGTGATATTTGTTAATTATCATGGTCCGTATAGCACGAAAATAGAGGAAATTGCATGCGCTTAATAGTAAAAGGGCACCTGCTTTCGTTGATGGGGAAAATAATTAGGGGATAATTAAAAAATTGTCTCTCAATATTAGATCCTGTAAATATATGCGCTTCAATAACCTTTGTTGATGATTGAGGACGTCGCTATAAGCCTTGTACCATTGCATAGCCATATTGATAGATGTAAATCGCAGAGGAGCATGATAAGGATTCCTATCTTAACACAAATTGATTAATGGATTTAATAGGATATAATAAATCTACATCGTCACTGTCAGAAAACGATGTGCATATTGAATCAATGCTTAGATGGATCTTTTTTTTTGCTAGATATCTTATCAAGGATGAAATTGTGTTCTTCTTTGGTGTTACAATGGCTAGCTCTCTAACATATATAGTTGGTGTTAAGGTTGTCGTTGGTACATCCACTAAACAGGTAAAACAGTAATGAAACCGGATCATTGGTGGCTGGCGGAATAAATTCTTTAGGATGTAACATATTTCTCCGTCACCAACACGAAGAATCCATGTTGCAGAGGCCTGCAGTGACTTTTTTTTGTTCAGCGCTTGAATTTGTGTTCGAAAGTCTTATAATTTCTTTCAATGTAAAAGAGAAATTATAGGTGATTAATACTATTTATCAGAAATTAATTAGTGAATTTCTCCGTCACCAACACGAATAATCCATGTTGCAGAGGCTCGAACGATGTCTTCTCTTTTTCCACCTGGAACAATAGGTGATTAATACTACTTTTCAGAAATTAATCACCACCTACCAGAACAGTTCTCTCGCCAAAAGAACTATCTTGTTGGTTAATTATGCTTTGTATTGCTTGTGACATCTCTCAATGTTCAAACAAATGCCTCGAAGCAACATCTGTTGTTCATAGGGGCTTCATCTCATGCTATGAGTGCTTCCATTTCAAGAGGCCTTGAAAGATGAGTATTTTTATCTTTTAATCTCAGGTATAGAGTCTTGAAAGAACCTTAAATTTTGAATGGGCAGTTTAGCCTCTTGGCAGCAACAGAGATGTGATTCTTGATGAGGCAAAAATCAGCCCTTCATAATGTATTTTATTTTTGACTCTATGCTATAATCTATTTATTTAATTTTCCATCATGCCCATGAACGAGAGAATGACCATTTTTTTTTTCGAAGGACCACATCGATAACACAACCATAAACTTGTTTTTGAAGATGGAAGTTGCGTTATGTGATCGAGAATGCCATAATTACACTCTTCCTCCAAGACCTTGTTTTTAAACTCCACCATCAGCCTATCGCCAGGCATCGGTTAGCCGTGTTCACCCTGAAGAATAATTAAAATGTTATTCCAGCTAATATAGAGCATAATTCTGAAGCTTAGAATAAGATAATTAATGCAAGTTTGGCATAGAAAAGGATGCTTCCAAGTCTGCCGTTATATCATTATGCATCTGCCTCTGAATAAATTTTGAAAAACGATATTTAGGACCAGCAACTTTGTAGAAGAGGACAAAAAGTTGTCTTAATTGTGGGGATGTAGTTGTAGCAACAGCATCGTCAAATGCTTTTATCCATTCCTCGTCATTGCCTACCTAGAAGGCCTAGTGCCTGGCAAGCCAATTAAAATGTTCGGTAAACAATTTCAAAAACTAATTTAAGATTATCAAAACTTGTTGGATCTCTTACATGGTTGAGGAGTCTCATGAAATTAATATAGATAGCTCACCAACAGCAGGATGAACATATGTGATTCTATATACACTTCCACCTCTTAATTACCCTTGAAGACCACTCTTTTTAGCAAGGATCTCTAACATGTTTAGATAGGAATTGTGAATAGTAAAGAGATCGGTTAATTCTATCAAACTTATTCCTTTCAAACCATTCAATGAGCATGTTTTATATATATATATATATATATATATATATATATATATATATTTGTGTGTGTGGTCTTCTAAGAACTGAATTTAGTGAACGTTTTGCTGAAAATACAACATGATGATGCAGAGGTAAATGAACTTATAAATGTTCAACTGGTAAACCTCGTAAAGATGGATAAAATAACAATTAAGAGAAGCCTAAATTTCATCATGATTATTTTTTTTTACACAATCAATCAACACATATCTGACCTGCTCAAAATAGAGAGCGCTAGGTGTGCATGGCCATGCAAGGCCAAGCCGGCCATCCAATAACCTCTTGGTTTTTTTTTAAAAAATTAGATATATGAACAACGCGCCATCCATTTAATTAAAAAAAAAAAAAAGACAACACATCACTTATTATTTAGATTTTAGCTGCTTTCAGTTTCCAAAAAACTAAAGGGTCCAATTTTTAGGATTTGAAGAAAATATTTTTAACCTTTTTTCATTTGAAAATATTTTAAAAACATTTTATATATCTTAATAAATCTATTTTTAACCTTAAATCAGCCTTTAATCATGCAAAACATGAAAATTCAATCCAAATTAAAAAACTTTCAAGGTTTGATCTATTTGTCTAGTGAGATAAAATACAAAAAACATTTTAATAGAACTTCTCTGATCAAATAAAAGTTATTAATACTAAAATCAATTTTTTTGTTGCTCAAATGTGGCCAATTAACTACTTTTTTTCTCGTTTTTTTCTTTTTAGGCCTCATTTGTTTAGCAGAAAGTGAAAACCACTTTCCAAAATTTTTTGCGATTGTTTGTTATTAAAAAAATTGGTCAATAAAAAATACTTTCGAGATAAAAAAAAATTCAGCTTAGTTTCCAGGAAAGTATTTTCTTTTTATTTTGGACAGAAAACACTTTCTAGAAATTGTGAAAAATTTAAAAATATCATATTATTAGTTGATTTTAACAAATTTGATGCTCAAACTTTTGATTGCTATATATTTTATTTTGATTTTTTTTTCAATTTTACCCCCTTAAAATTTGATTTAGTTTGATTTTTATATTAACTTTGATCCTTATTTTTATGATTGTTATTTTCTTTTCTCTAATTATTTTTTAATTGAAAGTTTTTATCTATTAAATTTGATTTTCATTCTTTTTATTTTTACTTATTTTATTTGAGATAATTTATGAAATTGTAATTATTATTATTTTAATTTCACTATCTTTCAATTTTTTATTTAATAGATTTGATCTTTATTATTTTGATTGTTATTTATTTTATTTGAGATAATTTATGAAATTATATTTTTTCCAATATTATTCTCATTTAACTTTTTTTATTTGTAAGATTTGTTTCTCATTATTTTAATAAACTTGAAAAAAAATATATTAATAAGTTATTTTCTAGCTTATTTTCCATGACATAACTAAATATTGAAAAGTGTTTTTTAATTTATTTTTCATGATACTACCAAACATCAAAAAATAATTTACTTTTCAGAAATTTACTTTTCAGAAATTTACTTTTCAAGAAAACTATTTTCTAAAAAAAAAAAAACTACATTTTAGCAAACAAACGAAGTCTCAGTATCGTTTTATTTCCACAAATTCAAGGACTGAAACATGAATAAAATAAAACCCTGTGTTAAGTAATGTAATTATCAACAAAAAATAAAAATTAAATTCAAAAGAAAATTTTATGAACATGGGTGAAAACTTTTAATTTATTAGTTTAATAATTAGGTTGAAATAAAACATTACTAAAAATTTGACAAATATAAACAAAAATTTACAAATCCAAAATTAAAATTGCATAAGAAAACAAAAAAATTGCACTTTATATGTACTTTAACCTCTGATTCTTTAAAAAATTACCCCCAATCAATTCATCCTCTTCTACGCGCTAAACTAAACAAAATAGTTTGTAGGGTTAATAATAAATCAAACAACATACAATCCTTCTCTTCTCTGCATAGATTAAAATAGCCCTAATAAAAGTTGTTAGGGTTAACATATGAAAATCAATTTGAGAGAGAAATAGTTTCAAAAAATGTGTTTGATAATTTGATGGTTTATCATTTCAATAAGTTTCTCATATATTATATATGAAAGTGATTAAATCATTTCATTGGGTATGAGAATTTAGATTTATCAAAGATGTAAAATTTAATTTCTTAAACAATAAAAAAACTAAATTATAAAAAGCTTGATGTAACCATTGCACTGCTATATTATAATGGTGTCCACCAACTATGAGATGCCATATAGTAGCATAGTAGCATAGTAGCATGTAAAATAAATTGTCATATGCGTGTGTTAATTATAATGTATAATATTTATGCTATCATAAACTGAAGCACAAAATTGTCTAACTTTATTTATTGGTCAAGGTGCACATATGATAAAAACTTGCATTGTGGTATAAGTTCAAATTTTTAAATTTGTGGAGAAAAGTTTCTTCATCTTTGTGTTTGTTTTAAAAGTCAACTTTACATAATGTGTTTTATTTTTTTTACTATAATATTCAAAACTAGATTATTGACTCGTAATATGCTGGAATTAAATTATTTTTTAACGTAAAAAGAATATCCAGGTATATTGCTAATTTTTTTTCTAACAAACACTAAATTAATTAAACCATGTAGAGGATTGACCTAGTATGGCCTAATCAATTTAGTGAGTTTAAAGACAACTTAGCCAACTAGTAACATTGTAGTTTGATTTAAGAAAAAAAATCAAGATGTTATTTTTTTTAAATATTAAGACAATAATATATTGGATCAACTTAGATTAACTTACCAAGTCCACAACCCTAATCATAAAACCATGATAACCCAAACAAAAAACAAATCAAAACAAATTATGAAATCTAATTTCTAATGAAATAGAATGTTAAAGGTGAGATTGAAAAGTAAAATTAATTAAAAAAATAACCTAAGTCAACCCCGGTTACTTGAAAAGATTATAATCTCGATCATAAAACTAGGATAACCCCATAGAAAAAAATCAAAATAAATTATAAAACTCAATTCTCAATCAACTCAATGTTGAATGATGAAATTAAAAAAAATCAATTAAGAAAAGGACAAAAAAAGATCGCAGACATCCCAGGTTAACTTGCTAAACTTGTGACTTGGATCATGAGATCGAAATAATCTTATAGAAAATAAATTAAAAAAATTACCGGAGACAACTCGGGTTAAACTACCAAACTGTTATCTAGATCATAGTTTTGAGATAATCTCATATAAAATAAATTAAAATAAATTATGAAGTATAATTCATAATTAATCCAATGTTGAAAGATAAAATTAAAGAAAAAAAATTTAATTTAAAAAAAACTAAAAAATAACTTGAGTCAATATGAGTTAATAGCTAAACTCGCGACTTAGATCATGAGACTGATATAACATAAGATAAAATAAATCAAAATAAATTATGAAGCATAGAATTATGAAGTGACTTGGGTTATGAAATTGGAATAAACCATTAAAAAATAAATTAAAATAAATCATGAAAATAATTGAATATTAAATGATAAAATTTAAACTGAAAAAAATTATAAATTAAAAAAATATTATTGAAATAAATGATATTTTGTAAGGTAATGTATTACAAAAAAATCATATATTTTATAGATTAAAAAATTATCCACCCTCTCTCTTTTTCTCTTTCAAACCTCCACGAATCTAGTCGCCACAATCTACTAGTGCAATACCTTTTACAAGGCTTAAGCTTCCCTCTAATGGTTCCCTGTCTTGTCAAACTTTAATTTTTTAAGTAAACAAACTCATCCATTAACAACCAATTTATATCTTAAGTTAAACTATTAAAATTTATTTATAGTTTTTTTTTATATTTCTTATATATTTAAGTGTTTTATTTGTTGTATAATTGAGTAAAATTTGTATTTTAGGGCTTGTATAAATGAGTTTATTTTGAATAATTATTAACTTTGAGATTATAACAAACAAAAATTAAAATTAAAAATATCAATAAAATAATTTATAATACCCTCTAAATGTCAACGAAATTTTCCGGCGGCTCTGTCCGATTTTCTGGTAGAGTGGCAACTGCCAACCGTGGTTAAAAATTTGGCTTGTAAAGAATCCGTCGAGCATAAAAGGTCTGCGTGCATGGGCGCCGTTTCTAACTCTTCATATAGAGGAATTTGATGCCCGTAAAAGGACATTTTGCTCAAACAACATTAATGAAAACAATTGTTTCGGTTTTGAACCAGTTTAACGTTAACCACATGTCATGAATTGCTATAATTTTGTCAAATTCGTACTGTTTTTTTTTTTTTTTTTTATATTAAGTCGTCACTTTTGCTATTACGTACATATTAAGATCCTTAGTGTATTTTGACTAATCTTAAGATATGATTATTTATTACAAAAACACGTATACAGGCAGATCAACTATACATTCAACAAGAAATTAACTAAGACGCCTTTTATATTTACATATATTTGAAGGGATGTTCAATGCATCTTGAAATAAAGTAATCACAAAGATGAAGTGAGAAGTAAAAAAAACACCACAAGCTCTTTCTTAAGCGAAAGAGATCAGGGATTTTAAGGGAAGGAGGGTTGTAGAACATAATTGGAGCCCAAAAAGCAGAGAATTAATAGGTGGTGATGGACACCATCTAATCAACTTTTGCCAATGACAACCATATAAGATTAGATAAGCTAATTAATTGCTGTTAAATAATGAGTGATCGTCGCTAACACACGATAGCAAGGGCAAATAATATACAAGAAAACCCACAAAACGGGAATTCATGCAAGAAACGGGGGCGGTTGCAACGCGGCTCTTAACCAAAGAATCAAACAGAAAACAAAAGGGTAGAGAATAGTGCGAGGATATTATCCATCCATTCTTCCTTCCATAACTTTAATAAAGATGGACCTAGCTAGGAAAAGGCTAAACCATGCATTATAGGATAGGTTAGCATACTGACACTTCATTAATTAGCCTTGATTATGCTCTTAGATCCACATTAATCTTGTGATGATGATCAACAAGATCACAATCATCGATGATAAACACACTTGCCCATCATCCACTCAGGCCGCCTCCCGTCGAGGCCCAGCGACATATCAAGGGTCCCCACAAGACCCAGAGGAAGAAAAGGGAAAACACAGAAACACTCTGTGGTGCACAAAACCCCACAGTAACCCATCACCTGGAAAAAAACAAAAAAAAGGGGGGGGCTTACCCACGTGACAAGCTGTGCTGGGGTAAATCGATTGGCTGAGCCTTTATGTCATTGTACGGAACAAGACTTGACGTGTCTCTCGCCTTGTACGGACCGAGGGTATGGTGTCCGATTAGGTGCCCAAGTTTTGCATGCTACCCGGCTTTGGAGGCGTTTAAAAACTTGTCTGAGAGAAACTGGCAACCGACAGGAATGCTCACTGTCTCGCAATTCACATGGGGGCGTTGCCCCTTCATTGGATACCGGGAATGGGAAGTTGTCAGTCATACTTTATGCCAGGTGTCACCACATGACAGCATGGTATCAAATCCTTGGTGCATCTAACTTTGTCGCTTGATAGAGTGGTGGTAATAATGGGAATCACATGTTGTTATTTTTTGCGTTTAAATGCATTATTATTCCCAGTTTTTCTTTTTTTGGGAGGTGTCTGTTTTTTTTACTCAAATTACCAAAAGAAGAAAGAGATCAGGTTCTTGATGGTGCTCTTTCTTTATTGTTTTTTATTGATTTATATACCCACTAGGGTTATGTTGCTAGAACAAACTAGGGTAGTCACTCATCAATCTTTCAGCTAATCTTTCCTCTGATGATGATATTCTCTCTAGGGTTTTTGTGATCTTTCAATTCTCTGTACTGGGTCTCTTGAGATTTGAAACTTCACTAGCCAATATCTTCCTTGTTTTTCTTCTTCTTAACTGCTGCACATAAAGGTTAGTTGTCAGGCATTTCCTAATTGTTCGGATTTGGTTATCCCCTTTCTACTTTTGGAAACATTAAGTGGGTCTTTCCTAGTTGTTTGCAATCTTTCATGTTAGAGTGTATCAATCAGTCAGTTTCACTTCACAGATGCACCAAATCTGCCATTTTGATTTCTGGGTCTCTCCATTTTCATTTATTTCCTTCTCTCTTTTTTTTTTTTTATTTCTTCTTTTAGGTGTACCATAAAAATGGTGAGAGGAAAGACTCAGATGAAGAGAATAGAGAATGCAACGAGCAGGCAAGTGACCTTTTCAAAGAGAAGAAATGGACTGCTTAAAAAGGCCTTTGAGTTATCAGTTCTTTGTGATGCTGAAGTTGCACTTATTGTTTTCTCCACTAGAGGGAAACTCTATGAGTTTTCCAGCTCTAGGTACAGTGTGCTTAATTTTTATTTTATTTCTTACACGAACATATCTACTTGTACTACCATGTGTTTTCTAATTATTATCTCACGGTTTCTTAAGCATGTGATGATGCATTGAATTGTCCATCTCAAGAATTTGATCTCAGTTATAAACTTGTCTGATGAAAAAATTGATTGAGATTTGATTCTAAGTCTTTATAAGGTCCACCAGCATGTTAGATAGCAAGCAAAGCAAGTACTACTATAAGAGTACGAGCTCTCAGGCTTTATTACCTGTCAAAATTAAAGGGCCTGATCTCACCTATTCTTTTCTTTATATCATCAAAAATCTAACCTGGTGTTTTTATTCTGTTGGGTTTAAAGTTGATTTGTCATTATCTTTCTGGTTTCTGCTTCCTAAATATTTTATGTGCCGGGCTTTTATATATTACCTCTTGGGTCCATCAATGTCAATCTGTGTTTGAAGACAGGTTAGAGATAGATCTTAACAAATATAATTGTCCATTAGGGTTCATGTGTTGGATCTATCGATTCCTTCTTTTCCAAATTCACCTGAAAGGAAACAATGAATAGGAGTTCTTCCTTGATTTTCTGCTATATATACTTCTAAATTAAACATCCTCTTTAGCTATTCCTGCTTAATCAAGAACTACAAACAGTTTACGTACCCTATCATGTCAGTGACGGTTAGCATTGAACAGTAGCATATTTTCTTTTCCATGATAGAATTGATGGAGATCATATAGATGGTTTGTTTCTTAGAAGTCTAAGTACTCTAGCTGAGCTATAGGAGACCTTTGAGGGTGTCAATGGCTGATAAAGACTGGCAATAAATTTATAAATATCATGCCTCAGACCATCTAAAAAAAATTGGAATTTCATCTTTAACCAAGTAAAAGGATACACACACACACACACACATATTAAAAAAAAAACAAACTTGGAATCTAGCTGACTGTTGGAAGGTGGGGGGTGGGGGAGCTTGAGGGCTCTTAGATTGAGGTGTACTTTGTATTCTTTACCTTACACGATTTCCTGCCCTGCCATGTATTTATTTTGCATTGCTTCTGAAAAGAAACGTATTGCTTTCTCCTAGGTAGGCACTGTGATCACAATATATTGGTAAAAGTTTTCTTGCTCTTGATGTTAGTTTAGTACTTAAGTGTAAATGTTTGATTAGTGACCACATGCATATATATAGCCAGACCAATTAAAATAATTAAAGGGTAATTTATCAACTCAAACGAGACTTACTTCCCAATAGCCTGGGTCAAGCCTAGTGAACATTCATTTCTCTAGGTATCATCTTTACTTGATTAAAATAAGGCTATGGTTTTCCATGTTGCTGGTTTCGCTTGTGCAAAAGAGAAACTTTCGAGGAATCATGTGGATTTGCCATCTGTTTATCAGTCTTGCATAAAATAGTTGCTGCAAGCTAATTCTAGGTCTCTCCTGCTTTGCTGGGTCAGAGGCTAGCGTAATTAAGAAGCAAATGTAGCTTTGTTTTGTTTCTGCCTTTGGTTTGGCTATATGCCGAAATAAGAACTCATATCCAAGATAAAGATATATGGCTATTGGATACCTGCGCGCGCTAATTACCCTTTTTTTTTTTTTCTCAACCTTTCTTCCAAAGTGTTTTTTTTTTTATCATTATCCTGTTCTTACAATGTCTTTTGATGGCAAAAAAATAAAAATAAAATAAAATAAGGGAAAAACATCTGCGATTACTTCTGTCCCATAAATGATGATTTACTGTTTACTTACTCCATGGCAGCCAACAACAAAGCCAAACAAATCCCAAGCCTCCAACCAAATCCTAATCATATCCTGTCCCTTTAACACAAGTTGTATGGTGATCCAGGTCTCAGAATAACCAATTCTTTTATGCTTTTCTTCCATAAGCTCATGCTCTATTAACTAGGATATAAAGGGAAGAAAAATGGTTTCATTACAATATGCACTTTGCCACCAATTTACTGTATGATATTAGGTAAAACTCAAATAATTTATATTGTTCTTAGTGGATGCTGGAGAATATAATAAATACCATTCTTTGAGGTGCAATTAAAGATTAAGTGAAGTATGTGGGATAGAGTAGGAAATTGAAGGAAAATAAGATAGATAACCACTTAGAATCTACTAGGACAATCTTTGTGAATCCACAAAGAAATTAGATCTATTAAAACATCATAGAACTAGCTTCCATGTTAATTGAGACTAAATTCTCTTTCCAACTGATTTTAAGACCCTCCTCCATATCAATTGAAATTAAATCCTCGTTTTTAAATAATTTTAAAGACGCACCCCCCCCACATTGGTAACCTAAGGAAGGTTATTAACTCTTTACTCTTTAATTCAACCATAAAACTAACTTGAAAAACAATGCACAAGTATGATATAGTTAAGAAAGAGAGAGAGACGGCCTTAAATAGGAAATAAACCTCTTTATTTCCTATTTTAAGGTCTCTCTCTCTCTCTCTCTCTTAACTATATCATACATCAAAAGTTTATTAAAAAATATAAGAAAATAAATTACAAAGATAAAAGGAAAAATAAATAACATAACCTCTTAAATAATGATCAAGTTATGAATATTCATCAAATTAAAAATAAATTCATATGACATCTTATTTTGCATCATTGAGATTTCAGGTTGAATGGCCTCTTGATTTAGTTTAAGAAAATGACGAGGAGTTTGAATCCTATGATCTTAATTCTTTATCTAAATTATATAAAAATCTCAAAAAAAAGTTTCGTGGTATGGATGTGCAACTTTCACTAGTTTAACACTTGAAAGGGAGTGCTGGAATTAGAAGTAACACGAGTCATTTTGTTGAGCCTCGCCTAACACTTTCTACTACATCTATATATTAATTGTTTTTTCATCCATGTATTAATGAAATTATGTTCACTATACATTCGAGATCCTCATGTTGAATCTGATTCATTTTCCATGAGTTTGAGCTTGCTATATTTTAATTTTATCATCATTAAAAACTTATTTATGATTATGCTAATGCACCATGTTTTCCATTGAATGCACGTGCATGAGAGATCTTCACCACATAAAATGGTTTACTCTTATTTGACACTGAATATGTGTCAATGAGAGATCTTCACCTCATAAATCATGAATATGTGACTTTTCGGTCGGAATCCTGAATTAGTTTTAACTTTCTCCTCGGGATGATAACAACCATGTTCTCATCCCCCTATTTCAAATGTTCAAAATAGGCGGCTAAACTTCGTGATGACTTGTGTGTCTTTCTGTTGAATCAGTAGTCATATATTATAAGATATTTGATAACCTGAGGCCTCCTTTTAGAAGTGAATCCAGTGTATGATCCTGTTTTCTTCGTAGTGATGATTTGCGGATATTTGTTGAACTATGTTCAAATATTTTCCATCTGCTCCCTTATTTTCTTATTGTTCTGCTATGGATCTTTCCAGTATGAATAGGACGATAGAACGCTATCAGAAGAGAGCCAAGGATGTTGGAACCAGCGGCAAAATGGTTAAAGACAATATGCAGGTATAAACCAATTAGCTCTCGTACAAAATTGAAAAAGAACATGTAATATGAACTCCTTCCCATTTACTCAAACTCTGTGAACTGAGGAATCAAATTAAAGCCAAGACGTACGTTAAGGTTAATATAGCTACCAAGACATTGCTGTAACGTAACATGAATTTTCTATATGAAGAGCACACCATCACCCTTCTTTCCTGAGATATGCTGGCACAGGGAAAAAGAATTGTACTGTGTTTGATGATCATAAGGCAAACTTTGACCAAAGGCTTCAATGTGATAGCATATCATTTTCTGTATATTCGATAGTATAAAATGATATTAATTAGCATATAGGATATTTCAGAGGAAAAAGAAATGCAATTCCATCCTTTCCTTTTCTAATGGATTGTGTTTTTCAAACGTAGTTGTTAATTTTGCATGCAGCCTGTGAAGGAAGATGCATTTACGTTGGCCAAGAAGATAGAGCTTCTTGAAGTCTCTAAGAGGTTGGAGGCTCATTTTGAAACTTATTGTCCCAAAATTCTTCAATCTTTGTGCTGGAATGAACAACTAAAAATGAAGATAATTTGCAGAAAGCTCTTAGGAGATGGGTTGGAACCATGTTCCATTGATGAGCTGCAACAGTTGGAGAATCAATTGGAGCGAAGCTTAACAAGAATTAGGGCAAGAAAGGTATGTCTAATTAATTAGAGCACATCGTATTTAATTTCGTTAAGTTATCAAGACAATATCAATTGTGTTTTAAATTGTAATTACTGGAATTAGTTAGTGTCCATTCATTTGGCATTCCTGTTGCAGTTGGTATTTTGAGTCTTACACCTTTTCAGCTCCAAAAGCCGAAGTTTCACCCATTTGGTTACCAAATTCTGGGCGTGGAGCTCACGCCTATCCCGTAACCGAAAAAAAAAGAGAGTTTTTCTAAATATATAAATTTGATTCGTTTTAAGACATGTTTATGATAAATTAGTAGTTATTTTTGGGGGTGTTTGAGAGTGTAATTACAAATATTTTTTGAAGTGTTTTTCATTCAAAAATACATTAGAATAATATATATTCTTTTATTTTTTAAAATTTATTTTTAACATTAATACATTAAAATAATTCGAAAACATAAAAAAATAAATTTTAAAGAACTCTATTTAGGCCACACTCCTAAACAATACAATTCACTTTTGAAAAAGTATATAAAAATATATAGAATTCACTTTTGAAAAAATATTAATATGAAATCAAAAGTAGATTAGTAATTCCCACAAATAAAACCAAAAGTTGAAATGCAGATCTAAACAAAGCAAAGAAGCCTAACATTTATATATTTGATAATTTTTTTATTTCTAGCTCAGTGAAGTAAGATTTGAGCATTAAGAATTATGATTGCTACTCCATTCTAAACTTCAAGGCCAAATAGAACTCTCAAAAAGCACCAGACAACCACTCCACCTCCAGCATCCACCCGCCTCTGCTAGGTCATGGCCTCAGAGGCTAGAAAAACATATCATCCTTAATTGGTCCGCCTACCTAAGTATTGATTGGGCTTGGTCCTCGGCGTTTATACTTCTGTTTTGACTAATTTCAAGATGTAATAATCTTCTACCTTTCAGAATAAAAATAAAAAATTAATTTAGTGTCAACCTTAAGCCTGGAAAGGCCTTGTTGTTAGGCCTGATATGGTAACCTTTAGGTGTTTAGGTTAACCTTGCTATTTACGTTTGCTATTCTGAAATGCAGCCAGCTTCTCAACATCTTGAGACAAATTAAAACAACACAATTAAGCTAAAACCTATATACATTCAAGAGCTTAATCCTCTGAGAAAAAATATTAAGTTAACAAACAGCACAATCAAAATGGATTGACAAGTAAAAATTTGATAAGCCTTTGATTAAAGAAAATGGGAGGAGGTAAAACAACAAACTGAGCTTCAAAGATAGATGAAAAGGCAAGAGGAATTTGTGCTATGAAAACTCTAGGCACTTTATTTGATTAATTACTGCTCATTTTTTTAAAAAAATTTTGCATCATTCAGTTCAACATTCAATCAAACAAATATATAAGGAATTAGGGGCGTGAATCTCTCTGTTAATGCTCTAAGCATGGATTAATTGCGAACCTCTTTGTTTTTTATTGGTCAAGTCAATCTAAAAGTCATCTCCTTTGCTCTTGATGTTTTATTTATGCTCAGCGATGATGATAATATCAAATGGGATGGATAACTGATCGAATCGATTTGAATATTGGATAAGTTCTTTAGAGCAAAAAGTGATTTAAGAGTTTTTATATTAATGCTCAGGCATTATAATAATGTTGCCTATACTGCCAGTCAATATAGTTTGCATCCAATATTCATAACTTAGTTTTATCCATAATTATATATAAAAGCATGAATCACTTCTAAAAAAAATAAAATATTACCTATTATAATATTGATATAACATCACAATGTATTATTCATGGTGATAAATAGCTTCCTCCCTATCTCTGATTAAGAGAAAGATCAATAGAGATAAAAAAATTTAAAAGAAAGTTCTTATTATTTAAAAAAATTAGATTTTTTTAAAATAAATCCCAAGATATAAATTAATCCGTAATTTTCATTATTTTCTTGTTCTTGTTCTTCTTTTTTTTTTTTTTATCAAAGATAAGATATTTTATTGCAAACTTGTAATAAAAAAATGAGTTCTAGTAGCTTCCCATCTTACATATATCTTTTTCTTTTGTTAAGCATTATTATTCATCAAATTATCACATCCATGATATTGCATATTATGGACAAAATATTTTATTGATGTTTAAACACTTATTTAATTAAAAAAAACTTTATTAATGGATAAGGACAAAAAACATATCATAAAAAAAACTTCCTTCATTTCATCATTGTCATGTCCATCATTATTTTCTTAATTTAATATATTGAAACTTGTCCATCCCATTATCTTAATCTATTTTTGTATGTTTACTAGTTCTTAATATATCATTTAACCCTCCACCATTAACACCAACAATAATATTTTTAGCTATATGAAAATTTGATTTTTTTTCTAATTTCATAGACGAAGCAACTTGATATACATCAACTAACTCATCAAGTTAAAAAGCATTGTCTCCTATGGTTATTTCATTGTTATCATCCTAAACAATTTGGACATAACTCATGAGTTTGGTTTTCACTACGAATAATCAATCAAACCCTATAACCATCATTTCTAATGAAGGAGTGAGTGTGTAATAAACTTATTAACATTGTGGAAAAAAAATATCGTTGACGTTATGAAGTCTAGCCATTGTATTAATCTCGACCAAACCATGATAAGGATCAAATTTGATTCCTTTATTAGAGGTATCATACCAATAGTATTTGAAAAAAAAATAAGACATTATTATGCTCGTTATAATATTACAATTCAATCAACTCTTATAACTTTCCATAATAATCAATTTCAAACTCATTAAAAATTGATCTCGTAACATAAACTTCACAATTATAGATCTTTCTACCTGACCATGCTCTTCAATATAAATTCTTTAATCTAGATGTCTAAAGCACATCCATTAAAAAAAAAAAAACAAACATAAACTCTTAAGTCATTGATAGACAAATAACTATGCATTATTATTTAAGGTGAAACTGACTTTGAGCTTTGTGACTTGTAACTTATCATAAACCAAGTTCATATCTTCATGGTAGCAAAATACAGGTATATTCATCCTAGCCTTCATGTTGTACTTAGTTTTCTCTTTCATGTCTCTCACCGTATTAAAAATATTCTCATTCATGTTTTTTTTATATGCATGACATCTAGATTATGGTAGAGGAGATTAGTATTTCTTATCCCAAAAAATATTTTATTTTACCTAATTATGGATTACATAAAAATTAGAAAATTTTTACTTACTAGATTGAAAATCAAACATAATGTCCTCGTACTACAAGACCATGTCATACAATTTTTCACCCGATAATATCGGCAGTGCAACATTCCTTTCAACTTTACCTACAAAGAATTCATATATATTCTTTCTATACTTATGATCGATTGGAAAGAACCTACGATGAAAAAAGAAAAGGATGTTTTACTACTTTTTGTTAAGCTAAAAGTCTTGTTATTTTTTATACACTTTGGGCATGCTAATAATTTACATGCATGCTCCAACCAGAAACAATCACATACATAGAAAAATTATTGATAGTTTACATCAAAGTTGCTTTCATCTGAAAATTTTGTTTTCATGAGATATCATATGTTAAAGTCTTAAATGACTATAATTGATTTTAACTTATTAATCAACGGTCAAAGATAAACATCTATATTTTTACCTAGACTATTAGGACCAAGCATGCTCATAGATAAGAACATGAACTCCAATCTTATACATATCTTCGGTAACTAGTTGTAAACCGTGAGTATCAAATAGATTGAATCCATTTGTATATAACCTAACACCTATGTTTTGTAGTTCTATTAAAAAATAAGGACACATCTTATTAAACTGTTTCCAGACTTCACTGTCAAAATTTTTTACCATTACTCTATCCATCACATTATATGAATGATGTCGTGTCATATGCTCATCAGTATTTGGAGACATAAATAACCTTTGTAATCTAGAAGTAATTGAGAAGTATCTTAGTTTTTTTATGTGCGAGAAGAGTTTTTTCTCTGCCAGTTCTGAGTTCATACTAAGCATGTTTACATGTTTTACACTCAATCAAATCTGTATTTTCACTATAGTACAATATGTGAAAGTTCAAACACATGTCAATTTTCTGGTATTCTAGGCTAAGAGGTTTCATCATGGATTTAGAAACATAGATGTTTTTCAACCCATTTTCTTCGGATAAAATGCTTTTTGCCCTTCCAACAATTATGTTTTAATCCACCTCACTCAACCTATGATTTGACTTGATGGCGAATACTTATGCAATAACTAATAATTTATTATAATTTATGCACCTATCCTACAATGATTCATTAAAATCTTTTAAAAGTTCAAAAAACCTAGTTATGTCTGCATTTGGTTATTTATCTGAAATTGATCATTCATTAAAATCTTTTAAAAGTTCAAAAAACCTAGTTATGTCTGCATTTGGTTATTTATCTGAAATTGATCATTCATTAAAATCTTTTAAAAGTTCAAAAAACCTAGTTGTGTCTGCATTTGGTTATTTATCTGAAATTGATCATTCACCTGTATAACATTGATTCATCATCATTACATCTATAATGATTATTATTATCATTTACAACTCATTACACGTTGCTAGAACTAGAAGTTTATCTAGCCATCCTTTCTACCATGGTTTCATAAGGAAAGTAGGGTTCTTCATTAGCAAATCAATGTAAGTATTTTCTCATGAACCTTTTTTTTGTAGAAAATGCATTATAACAATATCTGGATTGAGAAACTTTTTATTTTTACACCTCTTATATGAATATCTAATACTACCTCCACTAATATCTTTCAGATTAGATAATACGTAATTAATAAAACCCTTAATCTTATTACAATAATTTATCCTTAATCCTATTACAATAATTTATCATGCATAACTCGATGGGTGAAACTTGATACATACAAGAATGATTACCCATCCATTACTTATATGAACCTATATAGAATATTGATAGAATATTGATAACAACATATGTTAAATAATAATGTGAACTAAACAAATTATCATTAACTCGTTAATTAGTTATTATTGGTTGAATTTAAAATTATTCAATTTATTTTAATAGTATCATTTAATGATTATTAATTTTCTCAAAAAAAACCTAAATTCCTCTAATTTTACCTAAATTTCCAACTTAACAATAAAATTGATAAAATATGAAACGATCTCATTAAATAATTCATTATTTATTTAATTATAAAACATTTAAATTACAAAATTAAATTCAATTTCATCAAATGATAAACAAATATAATTTTTTAAAATTTCAAATAAAATCTAATATGTATAAATCATGTATTTATACAACAAATTTCTATAAAAAAAACCTATAAAACAAGTAAACACAATAGAACTACATATATGTGCAAAAATAACAAGGGAATACCTGCCTAGCTTTTATTCATTCCTTGATTTCCATCTGTATGATATTCAGTTTATTAGAAATTGAAAAAAAGGATTATCAATTAGTTGAACAGTATACGAGTGATTAGTTACTTGCACTATTGGAATTGAGGGAACATGCCAAAAAAAGGGTCAACTAGAAGATGATGATTATTATGGCATATTATTGGTATTTGGTATGGAATTAGTTACTTGTACTATTGGAATTGAAATATAAATTGTCGGCGTTTTCGATTTGTAATTCATAATCCTTTAGTCAAATCTGTGTAGTGTTTCATTGGCCAAGTCTGGTGTTGCCACTTGATGATCGTGTAGCTTGGCTCTTACACATGCACTGTAATTTCTGGGGACTGCTAGAGGTTTTTTTTTTTTTTTTTACAATTATTAATCAAAATGACGTTATTAAATCAAGTGTTTTGATAGCTAAAAATTCTTGAAAAGAAATTCTAATATACCAGATTAGAAAAATAGATAAATATTGAAAATAAAAATAAATAGATAAAATAATTATATATATGAATATTTTCCCAAAATTTTATCTATAATTATTAATTAATCATATTGAGAGTTAAATGGATTGCAATTAACCTATTTATGAGTCCTGTTAAATTTTAAATGGATTGCAACTAATCATTTTAATGGATAATTATTATCATTATTAAGTAGCCTAATAAGTTATTAAAACTAAATGAATTATTATTAAAAATAAAATGAAGCAGGTCATTTAAAAAAACACAATATATTTAAAAATATTTAAATTTTTGTGGTATTGTTACCTTTCAATGTACTATTATTTTAATATATTGATATAAAAAAATAAATTATATATATATAAACATTTTTATATAAAAATTAATTTGAAGAGCAAGTAACAATTTCTTACACGCTTGTGCTGTGGTTTTCATTTATGTTCTTTTGTTTTTTTACCCAGGAACCTATTCCTTAGGCCACTTTTAACAGAGGTTGTTTGTTTGCAGGTGTATGCTTTGGCTCTTCCCTTTTTATTAATAAATCATCACTCGTTTTCATCAAAAAAAAGAAAAAGATAGTACGTGCCTAATTATGGTTGGATCTGCATCCACAATGAGCAGAAAAAAAAAACATGATTAATGTGAATAATTTCGATACAGGTCACTTGGTACTATTGCTAAAAGACACAACAAGATGTAGGAAGTATATGACAAGTATATGTAACATCAATGTTTTCTATCAAATTACTGTTATTTTCTGGTCCCCATTTCTTTGATCTTTCCCATGTTTAGCATGAGCGCCATTCAATTTTAATTATGATTGCGAAAAAATAGTGTTGTTTATAGTTTGCTTCATTTTAATACCATAGGACTAAAATTATTATTATGAGAGATTTACTGAATATTGAACTGTCTTTGCTTTGTGCACTTGCAGAATCAGTTATTCAGGGAGCAGATTGAGAAGCTAAAGGGCGAGGTAATTTTTCAGGTTCCATGCGTATTATTTTATAATACATGCTTGTTCAAGACCTTCTTAGGTATAGATTTTGGTAAGCATTATCCTTATCTGCTATCATCTCTTTTGACTGACGTTTCTCAGGAGAAAATCCTAATGGAAGAAAACACGAAGTTGCGGGAGAAGGTATGTTACCATCCAGCTTGAACTTCTAGATCCTGATCATCTCTGGTTGTGTTTTTGAGGAATGCGTCGCCATTGTGTGTGGCATAGCACACAGGAATTTAGGCTTGTCACTCATACTAGTTTTTATTTTTATTTTTTAAAAAAAAGAGAGCATTAAATATAGAAATGTCAAACCTGTATAAAAGATCTATCAAGCTTCAGGACCAGTTCAGATTTTATGGTGCTCGTGGCTATGCTTGCTGTCTGTGCCGAGATCGTTCCTTCAGGCAATAATTTTGTTTATTTATTTATTTTGTTGGTAATAATTTTGTTTGATGACTTATTTTTGCAGTGTGGGATGCAACCACTGGACCTCTTAGCAACCAAGACGCCACAAATATTACAAGACCGGCAAATTATCGAGGTGGAGACAGAATTGTTCATAGGTCCACCAGACTCCAGAGACACGGCCTGCCCACAAAACCATAAGAGCTGATTAATTTGAGTTAAATAATTGCAGATTCAAATTTGCAATATAGTTCCAGCTTCCCAAGTGTCAATGGTGTTTTTTCTTTTAATCATTTACATCCGATAGCTATGAATAATGTTGTGTCTAATAAATTTTGCCAAAAGTACAACAACTAAAGGGCTTGGACAATACCATTGGGTGGATGAGGATCAAAATATGTCAATGAAGATTACTGTAACATACTGTAATGTTATATATAGCTCAATATTGAGTCTGGTCTTCTTTATAATAAGAAAAGCTAAAACATGTATAGAAAGTACAATAATTTTTCTTATAAAATATTGTAGATTGTTGGAATATTTACTCTTTTTTTTTAATATATGGTTTTTTTTATGTTTTTATGATTTTTTTAAATTGTTTCTAATAATTTTATTTTTAAATTTTTAAATGATTGAGAATTTAGCTTTGTAGTTATTTTTATTTTTATTTTTATCTTTCTATAAGGTTAGTATTGTTTGTGGATTTGTAGAGGTAATTTAGGTTGTTCTAATTTATGGATTTGATAGTTTTTTATTTAATTGAACTTAGTTTTTTTATTGTCTTTTTATTTTTTATATTGATAAAAAAATAGTTTTAAAGAAACAACATGTTATTAAATTTTATAAAATAATAAAAACTAAATGATGTTGGGGAAATTATTGTTTACCCAATATCTATTGTTGCTTTATGTTAATGTTTTTTTTTATGTTTTTTAATTTTTTTTATGATTTATTTTTTTCAAATCTATTTTTTTATTTTATTTTTAAAATTGAGATTGTTGAGACTTTAATTTAGTATTTTATTTTTATTTTGTTTTGCCAAAATATGAGGTTAGCTTATTATATGAGTTTTTTTTCAAGGTAACCTAGATTGTACCGATTTATGATTTTGGTGGGTTGTCTATTTTTTTTAATTAAACTTGATTTTTTTATAGTTTATTTGTTTATTTTATAGTTAAAAAATAGTTTTAGAGAAAAATCATGTTATTAAATTTTATAAATTAACAAAAATTAAAGGGTAAGAGAAAACTATTGTTCACCTACACACATTGTACTATGAATGACAATAGTAATTTATAGTGTTTTATTTTGTTTAATTTTTTTATTGATTTTATCTTTTAATATTGGAATGATTTAGAATTTAGCTTTATAATTTATTTCTTTTTATTTTACCTTTCTTTAAGGTAATATGATTTGCGGGTTTGTCAGGGTAACTTTGGTTGCCCTACTTTACGAGTTTGGTAGGGTGTTTTTTTTAATTGAACTTGACTCTTTTAATTTTCTCATATAGTTAAATAAAAATAGTTTCAAACAAAAAATTTATATTATTAAACTTTATAAAGTCCATGAACCTATTCATATGTTTGGTTGATTGACTTAGTTTGTGAGTTTAACATGTTTAACATTTTTAAATTAGTTTTTTTTATTCTTAGATACTGAGTTTATTGAGAATTCAATTTTATAATTGATGTCGTTTCGCTTTTTATGAAGTTATAGCGATCTAAAAAAACCATCTCAATATTGAGTTGGTATTTAATTTCACAATTATCTATATTTGTTATCATATAGTTAAATAAAAAATAGTGTTGAAAAAATTAAATTATAATTTCAGTAGAGTTCATAACTCAGTTTGCATGTTTAGCATACCTACCCTGCTTACCTGATTCACGGCTTTGATGAGTTTACCTACCGATAGGTTAAATTATTTTTTTGTCTTTTAATTATTTTTATTTTTTTTAATTTCATCATTTAATATTATATTGGTTAGTAAATGAATTGCATTATTGATTTTTATTTGCTTTATAGGGATAATGTCTCAAATAAGTGTCTATTTTTAGGTTGGTACTCAATTTTGTGAGCATTTATTTTTATCATGTAATTATATAAAAAATTATTAAACCCAATAAAGTTTATGACCCGAGTCACGGGGGGTCGAGGTCGATCCAATCTGTCATTATCTTAGTTTTTAAAAATTTATTATCTTAAAGGTTTTTTAAAAGATAAATCATGTTATTATTAATCATCAAGGTTGTATTTAGATTTATAAAATTGAGCGATTTAAATTGAGTTAGCTTTTACATAGTTTAATAAAAAACTTGAGTTAAACAAAGACCTGAGTTAGGAAGTTTCAAAATTAATTTGATGAGGTTTAATAATATTTTTTAAAAAATTTCTATGCTCTTAATATTATTATTTTTTTGTATTTAAAAAAATTAATCCAACCCCAGTAAATTCGGTGGCAAATTTACCAGTACTTGTCTATACTTTGCTTTCCCCGTCTTTTAAAACAGTTATGTGAAAGATGAGAGATCAGTACCCCAGTTATCCAGCAATTCAATTGCTATTTATTTATTTTTGGTTGAAATCGGGCTTGACGCTCTAAAAAACTAAATTAAATGAGAAGGTCGGTGAAATGAGGTTGTAATACAGAAACAAGTACAATTTATGTGAGGATCCCTGAAGATACAGTGATCCTTATAAAAATGATTTTTAGTTAATCCAAAATTAGATAACAAATCTGTTGCTGCATTGGCTTCTTGAAACGCATGTTGAACTTTAACCTCCCACTGTCGTGCCAGCAATTCACTTGCTTGACATCAATTTTCACAGTGTCCTTTGGTAAATAATCCGACTGCAAAACAAGCCTTTTAATTCCCAAAGACCTAAGCTAGTTTGGGGCCCGAAACTACTACCCACAATTCTGCTCCGCCATAAGAGCAAGTACCAGCTAATCCTAGATTTCCTTTACTACAACCATCCATATTAACGTCAACCATTCCAGCGGAGGGACCGACCCATCATCAAAGAAACTCCTTCTATCCCTCGAATTGACCACAACCTTCCGCACATCCTGAGCTAAACTGCAGTCCATTAACACTTGAAGCATAGGTTCCTTTTTCAAAGAACAATGGTGACAGTGTGGATCGTCAGTTAAATTCCTACGCCATCTATTCTCATTCGCCGTCAATTTATCATGAGCTGCCCCCCAAAGAAAAGGTCTGATTCTCTCCGATCCCTTCCAACTCCATATCAATCTCGAAATAGGATCCCTGTTTCTAACCTGGCTTGCAATGCTCATGTGGTCGTAACAGGCAGATTTTACAGTAAACACACCACTTGCAAATTTACACCAATAACTTGCATCTCCCTCGATGGTACGTACTAGAAGGAGGATAACTAGCTAGCTAGCCATTACCATAATCATTTGTATGGGGAGTAAATGAGCAAAGAAATCCCATCTCCATTGAATATTAGACTCCATGTTTGCTACTGATACATTTAAATTTTCCACTGGAATATCTTGTAAAGCATGCTGTACTAGCGGGCCGATACCTTCCAGCCAGTTGTCTTTCCAAAACCGAACTTCTACTCCATTCCCAACAGACCAACCTAGGTCTTCAATAACCTGAGGCCAAATTTTACAGATTGTTTTCCACAACGGAGAGTCCTTACCTTTAGGTTGGACTTGTGGTATACGATCTTGAGTCTTAACATACTTACTCCTCTGGACATCTGCCCATAGATTATTGTTGTCATGGATAATACCCCATCCTAACTTCATTACATAAACCTTATTCATTGAGTGCATATTTCGAATCCCTAAACCTTCTTCCTTTTAGGCCTTACACATATTTTTGGTTTTTGGACTTCCACCCAGCCAATTTTTTATAAATTCAATTTTGTTTGAGTTTACAATTCTGAATTTTGCATTAATATCCCAAAAGTTACATGCCTAAATGTAATTAATGCACCTGCCATTGCAATCGAGTAGTCAATGTTATTCTTTCCCATCAACCCTAAAGGAATATCAAGAGAAACGGAACTACCTTTATTAATTAATACTGACAAGTTAAAGCGTAGGAAACCGAAGAGAGGCCTCAAAATCTCAAGGAGCTTTCTGTAATTTTCCGACCAGAAATGTGGATGCTCTATAATTCAGTAAACATGGACAACGTTTAGACTTTAGAGGGCCACTTGACTGGACGTGACACCTAAGTAGATGTCCTAGAAGTTTCGGAAAATTAAAATAATATGACCACTACACGGGTTCGACAGGAACAGGAATTCAGGACGCGGCCGTGGTCTGTAGAACGATATCCAATAATTTCGATGTAAAATGTCCGATTGTACACGTAGATGTAGTATTTTAAATGTGGAAAGTGTGATAGTAATTTTTTTTTAAATTATTTTTATAATAATGAAAAATCCTTCCACAACTTATTTGACAAAAGACAATGAAAGTTATTGAGTATAAGTTGTCGGTTGTGTTTATGAAGATTTTTCGATGATGAGAAGAAGGGTGCTGTTTTGATGAAAAGAAATGTGTGGTTTGATGAGAAGATTTGTGTGTTTCAACGAGAAGATTTGTTATTTTTATGCATGGAGATTTTTTAATCATTAAATAAAAACAATTGTAATCTGATAAATAATTAGAATTTTTTTGTTAATAATTTTTTGCACCATTTAAAGTGTTATAAATATGTCAAGTTAAAGGTGTTTTATATAATTTACAAAAGTTTGCGGAATGTCTTCGGATCGTATCAACCGACAAGCAACTGCCATAAACAAAAAAAAAAAACGGGAAAACTATAATTGCCTACACGCATCTGCATCACACGTTGGCCCAAATCAATTACCTTAATCTTCTATCTATCTATCTATCTATCTATATATATATATATATGGGTTCTTGCAAACATATCCCTTCATGCTCTCTCCACTCTAGCCGCTTCTGTCAATGTCATTTTGCTATCTCTTACGACTACCATACTTTGATTCCATCTTGCAGGAGGAAAAATTTGCCCAATTGTCTTCTGAGCGCAGACCTACATGGCGCTGCTATTCTAATATCTAGGTCATACTCTCTTCTAAAGTATCTTCTGAGCGCAGACCAGACCTACATCAAGCTTCGAAGAAGTCCTACACTTTAGGCATCTAATGCAAACCAAAAACAATTAGCTCCAGAGGGAAAGCAAAAGAGTTTCTGCTTCCAAACTGTCCACAAATAATACAGTCGTTCTTCCATTTTCGAGTGTCCATAAAATTACTAGGAGCTAGCTTCGAGATCTAATTAAGTAGTGTGCTTTATCATAAAAACAACTACTGCCAGAGAGACACAGAGATGACTAAATTGAATGGTGGTCCCCTCCATCCTGCAAAGCAAGGTCCCTCTGTTTTTGAACAAAACAGCTCTTTCTTTTTCTATAGAAGAAAACCCATGACGATCAAGAAGAAGAACCTATTCACTGGTCCTGTAAGTTTTTCTTCTTTCTTCTTGTTTCTTTTTTAATGGGGAAAAACAGCTGGTTTTGATTTATGGGGTTTCGATTGATAAATCAGGTGGCAAGGCTACTGGGTCCGGCGATTTTTGAGGCTTCAAAGCCGAAGGTGTTGCTTCTAGAGGTTGAAAATAAGCAGCCAGCTGCAGGGGAGATTCCTCCAAGGACTTGTACCCTAACGAACTGCCTAGCCCCCTCTATAATTTGCAAGACGAAAGCATTTCCTTCTACAATTTTTTCTTGGGCTTGTCAGTATGCTATCATATTGCTAGCATTTATATTACTTATTTCATTCCATTTCGCTGATTAATATCGTTAATGTCTCTGGTTTAACCTGCGCGATGAGTGGCGAGGATTCTAGGATAAAATGCTTGGAAAGATAAATCTTATGTCTTGACAACTTCGGATTTCAGTGATATGTTTGTACGATTTTTTTTTAATTTGTAATTTTACTGTAATGGAATCATATAAATCTCTTACCATTATTGGAACCTTAGACTACTAGTTGCTAAATTGGTTAATTTCCTCCCACATTAGGAAATTAAAGATCACGAGAAAATATTATTTTATCAATGTATTACTCTTAATATAGATGACCACCGACTAGTAACTATATAAAAATAAAATAATACCAAAATTATGGCCTAAGCATTGTTTTCTCCTGGGACTGTATTTTTTTAGATTTCTTTGTTGCGCTCAGATGCAATTGAGGTAACTTGATCTCGTATAAAACAAATGCAATTTATTTCTTTGAGCTACTACCTCTTTTTTTCAAAAATAAATAAATAAATAAAACTATGGCTTAATGATATCGACCAACCCCTACTGTTAAAAAGAAAAGATAATGGATCATTAGTCATTCAACTATGCTTTCAATTGTTTGAAAATATATAATAAATAATTTGGGTGAAAATAGAGCTTTTCGGATTGGGTAGCTACTTACAAAATACAATATATATATATATTATTGACCTAAGTTCAAAATTTTTAATAATCAATAGTTACCAAGCTATCCTTATTATTTAAATACTAAGATAAGATTAGGGTTGTAAAACAAACCAAATTACTTAAACTCAATTTGAGATCACTTCAATAAAATATTTGTTGAAGCTCGATTATTACTTGACCAATTCACTACTTGGAGTGGCTTGAAATATTCATAAACAAGAAATATATTTTAAGATAATTATTTAAATATAATAATATTATTAAAATATAATCTTTATTATAAAGTGTTTGCAAATTAACTATGAAAATAAATATAAGATGAAATACTATATGATTTTAACATTTAAACTAATGTTAATACTGTTAGAGTAATGTAAAAGTAGTTTTTATACCTCATCTGCTAACTTAACTTGAGTAACTTGAGTTATGTATTAGATTAAAGATATTTTTAATAATATATATTTATTAGATGATCATAAATTTAAATCTTATCAATTATCTTAGATTTACAAGTTTTAAACTAAAAAAACTTTTCATTTTATAAAGCTTGTTAGAAAGTAATATATAACTATTCTTGAAATTTTACTTAAATTAATAATTTAAGTTATTAAATTAAAATGATTATTTAAAAAATATGCAATGCTAATATAAAAAAGTTAATTCTTTAGAATTATTATATTAAATACTTTTTTTATTTTATTTTGTTTTGTTGATAAATTAACAAGCTTGAGCTCGAGCTTGATAGAAGAAGTAACAAATCAAACTAAAGCTAAGATGGGAGAATTAAAATTTCCAAAAATCATCTAATCTTAACAAGGATAGATTATTTATCATTGAATTAAACAGATTTAATTTAATTGATTCAAGAATTTCCCTTATCATAAAACTCTACATAAGTAGGGGGTTGGCGACCTAACTCTAGCGTGGCCATAAAAGAAACTAGTTAGATATTTGGGAAAGGACCAGTTGTGTTAGTGCTAGGTTCCTACCCTATAAAGCCTGTTTGTATTTTAATATTAAAACTTAATAAGTCAAACTGATGGTTGGCGATTTTTGTCTTCTTTGTCACTGCTGTGTACACACAGTTTACACAGTTGCCGTCCATGGAAGTGCTATTCTTTTTATTCACAACTATGTTGATGATGAGCAAACAGAGAGTTCCGAGATGAATTGTATGCTTTTTTTCGTCTTCTTCTTTCTGGATTTGTACAACTGAGCACGAATAACTTCTTTTGAATCTCTCAGCTTGTTTAGATAAGTTCATGTTTGGTTTGCTTTTTTATAATGGTAACGGTTTTTTTTTTTTTTGATTTACGTGGGGTGTTTGGGCCAGCTTGCACGCACCACGACTAATCCCCACGGCCCATTGAATATCCTGCAAACCCAGTAGGCATGTAAGACACCGCGAGGATGACAGGCATGCACGGTTTTATACTACACAATTAAATAAGTTATGCCTATTAATTTGGTTTTCCTCTAATGAAATCAAATCTTTTTTTTTTTATAAGAAGATGCGTGTATATTAGAGGGCCATCTTCCATCATTTGAGATAATATATAAAAGACTATCCTAGCCAGCACTATGTTATGATTTGGGTAATTTTTTTTAATAAAAAAAAGAAGCTTGGGTGATAATATTTTGAAATGAGTAAAAAATATAGAATTTATTTGGATAATTTAATAATATGATTATAAAAAAAGTTAATAATAATAAAAAAGAGCAATTAATAATATGATCATACTGATATGATTATAAAAAAAAGTTAATATTATTTAGATATTCTTAAAAGATCTTATTTGATATCAAAGTAAAAATCAAATAAGAACAAAATAATCTTATAAATAAAAAAATTAAAATTCAATTATTAGCAAATAAAATGCTGAAAAAAAATAAAAAAAATAATTATTTTTTAAAAAGATAAAAAAATTTACTTGAGTTATCATATTAAATTCATAACTTAATTGTAAAATCATAATAACCTCACACATAAATAATTAAATAAAATAAAAAGATAAACTCTCAAGTAAACTAAATAATAAAATGTAAAACTAAAAATAATGCAAGAAGAAAAATCACCCAACCAAATTAATTTAGTTAATTGTCAAACCAAACCTTCCAACCGCAACAACTATTATTAAAAAAAATCAATTAAATTAACTATTAAAAATGAAATTGGCAAACATAAAAATAGCTCGATGTTGAGATAAAATAAAAATTAAGCAAGTGATGACCAACAAAAATAAAAATAGAAACCACATGCAAATAAAAGAATCGAAAAAAACACGCAAATATACATTGCTTCTTGAGAAATCTTAAAATATTATCTACAAATAAGCATACATATAAGTTTTTAGGAAACTCAATATTACATTTTTCAAACATGGCTCTAAAATTAAATCATTTACATAATACATATAAAGCATAACAAAGAACATCTTTTTTTCATCTTCAATTTTAATTAAAAATAAGTATATTATATCTTAATTTTAAATCCTTCCTTGCACTTTATATTTATTACCAAATTTCACGTATCAAAGAGGTTGATTAACAAATACTTTATCTTCAAGAAAGAAAGAAAGAAACACTATGCTGTTGGAGCTTGATGTAACCCATACAAAACCATTTTCAATTTATATACTTTAGCTAGGTTCATTATCAAATTTCACTTTACAAAGAAGTTGATTAACACATACTTGTTCTTGAAGGGTTTCTACGTCGAAAAGTTGACTTCACATCCAATTTGAAAATATACCATGAATTTTGAATTGCCAAAATAATGATTAATTTTATTTTCCTATCCCTTGCAACCAAAGCAACAATAAAAAAAAAAATTTATAATCGACACCCGTACTCTTTTTTATAATTTTATAATTGTGTTTTATATTTGTGAATTTTATAATTTTTTCTTATACACTCAAGTTACACCAATTATCTTTTGTTCTTTTGAAAACTCTCTCAATTCCCACATATTTGTTTTTTTTAATGACATTAATTTCTTTATTTCTAGCATTTTTTCAAAAAGTCATAGAGTTACACTATGAGAATAGAAAAAATAAGCAAGTGGGTCATCATATTCATCAATTATTGTTACCTCATAATCACTAGTCTATATAAGTTTTTTTTTTTTTAACAGGTTGTGACATTTGACTATTAGATGTGATTTAATAATCTACTAGTTATAACATTTTCTTTGTGGGCTTTTCTCTTCCTTTATCATTATCACCATCTAAATTCACTCGAAAATTTTATTTAACATCATCATTGTTTCATATTTAAATTTTAGCTTCATAAGAACATAACATCATGACTAATAATAACTTTTCTGATGTTAGAATTATATAGTTTATAAATTTTTTAATTATAACTAATACCAAGAAAAATACAATTTTCTCTCTTGCTATCAAGCTTTTTTCTCTTTTGATTTAGAATATAGATACAGGTAATGTGACTAAAAACTCTGAGATGAATCATCAGTCTTTATACATTTTAAGCTTTGTTTAGTAGTTTATCTTGAATGACAAATATGAGACTTTAATTCAAAATATAATTGCTCTAATTTACTGTTTCAAGCAAAAAAATTATTTCGTAAGCTACTATTTGTCAAACACTTTGGACCTTATCTATAATAGTGTGATTTGTTTTTCATAAACACTATTTTATTCATCCGTACAAGTTGTAGTAAGTTTCATGATTGTTAAAATTGCCTGTTTCATGATTTTTTTAATTGGTTTGTTGAACAAAATTATTGGAAGCCATGATTGTTAAAATTGTTATAATTATCGTAAAGGATCCTTTTTGTTTCCAATAATTACTTGTTGATTCTCTATTGTTCTCTAATCTTTGTTGTAGGTTGATGCTGCCTTGACTAGTTACTAGTCGTGTAACTTATTGATGGTGATGCGTTAAAAAATTACTGCTCTCTGCTGCCTTAGTGATCTAGAACGTGGAATGTTTGGAAATTGTTGAGAGCTACTACTAGCTATATGAAAGTTGCTGGTGTCCCTGTTTGGAGGCTGTTATTGTACCTGTCCGAAGTTGTTGCTTCAAGCTCCTGCTAGTTTAAGAAGGTTGCTGCAAAACAAGAAGTTGTCGCTTCCTTTTTTAAGTTGCTGCTGCTGCTGCGACCCGTTGATTACCGCTCTGCTGGAATGTGTGAAGTTGCTGGGAGGACTGATTTGGAAAGTGATCTGCTGGACTTGTTTAAACACTAGCGCTGGATTGTTTTTGTTCACCGCGTCTGTTTTCTGCTGCAACGAGAGGCTGCTACTGCTATTATATGTTGATGCTGCTGCTTGTATGAAGAACTACAAGAGGAGGTTGTTGCTATGTCTTGACACGAAGAGAAAAGTCTGCTACTTCTGCTTCTATCAAGTCTAGTTCTGTCAAAGACGTTGCTACTACGCGTGCATCTTTACATTTTTGTTGCCTGCCGCAATGATTCATTTTTTTCTCCTTTTCAACCTAAGATTTGATATCAATTATTATTGAAAACAATAAACGTAAATAAAGAATTTATTGATTGATTGATTTGATATCCTTTTCCCCCCTTTTCAGCTTATGAGGTTCAAGTGTTTAAACCTCACAGGTATTTCTCATAAGTATTTATTGATTGATTTATATTTTTAAATTCAGAATACATTAATGCTTATAGAAATTACATCTTTATCTATTATAATCTAATAAAAATTCTAATTATCCAGTTAAATAAAGAATCTAATTAACTAGTCTAACATAAATTCTATTATATCCTTTATCTTCTGATGTATAGAAAAATATTATTTTCTTAAAGTTTCATAATATTTTTCCACCTTGAAAAATATATTCATATTATATTATTTTTCATTTAGAGAAAAATGGAAAAAATATATATTTAACTTAAACATGTTTTCTATGATATCCTTTATGTTTTTATGTATATAAATATTTTACTTTCTCATCTTAATTAGTCCATTTTTAATTTGTTTATCATTATTTTGAGATAGTTTTTCAACCTAATTACAGTGTTACGAAGCAAGCTTGTTATGTGAGCAAGCATCCAGATAGTGGCTTCAATGTAGCCATGAGAATCACTAGATCATTGATCGTAATTCATTCCCATAATTTCAAATTACTATTTGCACTAAAAATTCATGGAAACCATTCCATTATTAAAACCATAAAAAGGTTCCATTAAAGGCATTGGACTTGATGGAGAGAGTTAATAGAGTGGGTTTGTAAGATATAAAATCATACATTATTGATTTTTTTCCCCCAAAACACAACAATGTGAGATTCTTGAGGATTTTCCCATAGAACTAAACACAACAAAATGTGGAATATTTCATGAATCATATTTCTTGAGGATTAAATTATCATTTATTGTTCATAATCCCTAGAAAGCAATTTGATTTCCCATTAGCTTAGATGAACCTAACTGAGTATTCTTACGGGGAAAAGGCAGTTTGTGACATTGTTGCACCATCATCTGCCCTTAGAATCACAAGCAAAAGGCATATTAAACATGATGAAATTAGATACAAGAAGTTCACGAATTTATCAAACTAAAAAACCCATTCCAGATGTATCGAATTGTATTATATATCTAATTCATATAACTAATTAATGCTTTTGTTCATTTCAATAATAATCAAAAGTAATTTGTCTTTAATTGAAAGCAGGCCCCTAGTAGCGTCCAAAGGGCTAGATAAAAAAATCTTCAAAAAAATAGAAAAGAAAGAGGGAAAAATCAAAATTTATCCCTTTCCTTCTCCTTCTAATACCAATAACTAGAGAAATAAGAAAAATAAAAGAAAAAAAATACAAAAACACTTTTGAAACACAGTACCATCACAGCAGCAAGATTTGAGATAAGAATGCATTACATTTTAATATGAGAATAGTGGCTGAATTGGGTTGATTTATCTGGAGTGGTAGGGGTGCATGCAGTTTAGATTTGGCTATCAATAAATTGATATCTCAACATCAATGGATTAGCAGATGATTAAAACATTGAATAATGAATTGGGTCAACTTTATTTGTAATTCTTTTCAGATTAATACTATGCAAGCAAACAAATCATACAATTTTTTTCATCCAAAAATGTCGCAGTCGCTATTTTCAGAAAACAAATCATATTTGTCCAAAAGACGCCAGCTTCTTACTTCTTGGGCTGTTTTTTTGGACTACCATTGCTTGTCTGTTTGAAACTTCAAAGTCTCTAAAGTTAAAGCATGCAAGCAAAGCAAAAGCGAAAAACCTCCCTCTAGTTTCGAAATCTCCTGAACTTTCTCTACTGGTTAATAGTGTTCGTAACATTTTCGTGAACTGCACTTCCAATCTTCTGGCGCGCCCAATAAGTCGGGCTATAAGGTCTAACTTCTGCTCTTACTTTGAGAGTAGTGGGATATCGAGAAAATAGAGATGGGTTCTATGGCAGTTGCCCCCTTTCTTCCTTCAAAGCCAAGACCATCTCTCTTTGACCAAAACAGCTCCCTCTTTTCTTCAAGTACAAAGCTCAAGAGGAAGAACCAATCTATCAGCCCTGTAAGTTCTGCTTCTTTTGGCTTGTTTTTAATTTTTTTCTTCTTTATTTGATTCGTTGATTGTGACTTTTGTGCTGTTTTGATTGTTTCAGGTGGCAAGGCTATTCGGGCCATCTATTTTTGAGGCATCAAAGCTGAAGGTGCTGTTCTTAGGGGTTGATGAGAAGAAGCATCCAGGGAATCTGCCAAGGACTTATACTCTAACACACAGTGATATGACAGCTAAACTTACTTTAGCCATCTCACAGACCATAAACAATTCTCAGGTAATCCAGTTTTGTAATACCATGTTTCTTTTTTAAATTAAGAGATCACCAATCTGCTCATTCTACCATATTTCCCTTTTTAGTTGGAATCTTTGAATTGTGTAAAAATAGAGAAAACAGGGGAGCCTCGGGAAGGTCTTTTTCTTTTTCTTTTTAAATACCATGGCACAAGAAAGAAAGGGGGAAAAAAAGGGGCGGAGGGCTCTGAATCGTGGGGTTAGATGAAATATAAGGGGAAGCACAAAATCTCATGTATAAATCATCAGGGTCTGAATTTTAGAGAAGATAAACAGAACGAAGCAGGGTATATACAGAGAGTTGCTTGATTTTGTTGATATTTTTCTTGATCAAAAGGTTGGATTAATGAGCTGAATGGATTGGGATTTTCTTGCAGTTGCAGGGATGGTCCAACAAATTGTACCGAGATGAAGTGGTGGCAGAGTGGAAGAAAGTGAAGGGAAAGATGTCTCTTCATGTTCATTGCCATATAAGTGGAGGCCATTTTCTTTTAGATTGGTGCTGCAGACTCAGATATTTCATCTTCCGCAAGGAACTCCCAGTGGTATGTACATTGATTGTTTGTTACTTTTTTGTTCAATCTTGATGATCATGATCAGTCCCTTAAATCACATGGAAAAACAAAAATTGGGATGACCAGGTATTGAAGGCCTTTTTTCATGGAGATGGGAGTTTGTTGAGCAACTATCCTGAATTACAAGAGGCTTTAGTTTGGGTTTACTTTCATTCAAACATTCCAGAATTCAGCAAGGTAGAGTGCTGGGGTCCACTCAAGGATGCTGCTGTGCCTTCTACTTCTGAAACTGGTGGGTCCCATGAGACCAAGGAGCTAGCAAACCAATCAAGCAACTGGGACTTGCCTGAGCCATGCCAAGAGGAGAATTGTACCTGTTGCTTTCCACCAATGAGCTTGATCCCATGGTCTAAAATGGTTCCCTTGGAGAGCAAAAATAATCCAAGCACCCCACAGAGCTTTCAACAGCCCTAAGTAATCTATCTGTCCGCTCTTTGATTGTTTTATCTTCACAAAAGATGTTACATAACTTATGTAGGTCTGAAATGTAAATATTAGGAGTTTGTCCCCAACCCAAGATACTCTGGGTTTGGGGTTGAAATACTTGTCCCAAAATCTCTTTTTCAAGACAAAGACTGCTGTACATGTAAATATGTTCAATATTTGATAAACTTGCCATTGTTGTAAGAACACTACGAATGTGTAACGCATGACGTGAAAGTTTTATTGTATTTATATTATTTAAACAAACTAGTGTGTTTGGTTATGTGTTAGTTATTATGGTTATAATTTAAAAAAAAAAATATTTTATAAAAAATATTTAATTAAGATTAGTTTGAAAAAATAAATATTTAATTAAAAATATAGTTGAAATTAAGATGAACAAAAAATAAATTAATATATTTGATTAAGAATACTTTTGAAATTGAGGTTATGAAATAATTGTAAAAACTTATATATATTAATATTTAATTGTTTTTAATTTAAATATTAAATATTTAACTATTTCTATTACATCATGAAATAAATAATACTTTATATAAAATATTTTTTATTGTTCTATTAAACTATCTACAATTTCATTATATATAAAATATATTCAGCAAAAACTACAGTTTTTACAAATTTCTTAAGAGCGCAACAATATCAGGTAAAATATAATTAGGAACAAAATATTCAATTATAAAATATTCAATTGTGATCAAATTCTGCAAATGTTATATTATCAAACAATCTTTGTCTAATTTATATAATGTCATTGAAAAATATTTAACACTAGTTTTTTAAATAAAATACAATTAAAAATAAAAAATAAAAAATATTTTTTTATTTTACTAAATCAAATCTAATTCAATGCATTTTTAACTTTGAAGTTTGAACCGAACTCAATTCAACCAAAACAATAAAAAATGTCTAACTATTCATGTAAATAGTAGAGATATGCTCCCCTTAACATTAAATAATGTAGCCTAACTACACTTGAATAATAAAAATATTCTGTATATTATGCTCCATTAAACAATAGAGCATAAATAGTATAACCATGATACTCTTCACATGAACACTAAAGCATAAAGCATGATTACACTATATGTAAAGCATGACTATCTTATTTATATGTTTTCTCTGCAAGACTATCTACAATTTCATTATGTATAAAATATATTCAGCAAATACTACAGTTTTTACAAATTTTTTAAGAGCGCAACAATATCAGGTAAAATATAATCAGGAATAAAATGTTCAATTGTGATCAAATTTTACCAATGTTATATTATCAAACGATATTTGTCTAATTTATATAATGTCATTGAAAAATATTTAACACTAGTTTTTTGAATAAAATACAATTAAAAATAAAAAATATTTTTTTATTTTACTTAATCAAATCTAATTCAATGCATTTTTAACTTTGAAGTTTGAACCAACTCAATTCAACCAAACCAATAAAAAATGTCTCTACTATTCATGTAAATAGTAGAGACATGCTCCCCTTAACATTAAATAATGTAGCCTAACTACACTTGAATAATAAAAATATTCTCTATATTATGCTCCATTAAACAATAGAGCTTCACATGAACAGTAAAGCATAAAGCATGACTACACTATATGTAAAGCATGACTACCTTATTTATATGTTTTCTCTGCAGAAAAAACTACTTCGTATGATTTTGATAAACCTGTAGCACAACCATAGTTGATGGAAAGCCCTACCAGTAAAAAATTGTGTTTGTTGTGTTGCAATACCAAACGGCAAAACTCCTTACCAAGGATCATTCTGGGATTTGGTAGATTCCTGTTTATATGATCTTTAAGCGAGCCAGCTGAATTCGGATCCAGCAAAGCAATATTTCATATATTTCAATGATAGAGAAATGTGGAAGCAATAATTATTTACAAAAACTATGAGTAAACGGTAAACCAACACCTCAAAGCATCATTTGCTGTTGTCTGTTAATATACAATGCAAGAAGCATTTAACTGGTATATGCTATACATTAGTAAATCAAAGGGGGAACAGAAAGGAAACCAGTAATTTCCTGAGAGCCATGAGACAATTCATCACCTCTAATCCCACTTTTTTCGATTTATTAGGTCCTGGGATGATTTGAGAAAACCATACTGATGGATTGTCCTGGGTTGGTTCGAGAAAACCAAACTGACCAACTTCGTTCCCGCACACATAATCTCCAGGTTATGAACATATTTACCACCTTCCTTCCATGCTAAAACAGCACAATAAACTCTAGACTGACTGTCTTCTCAAAGCCGAGAAACTCTTGACAAACAACTGGAGTCACCGAATTGTAGTTCTACCGAGAGAGGATGCTCCAATTTCACTGTCAGTGTTCTGCAATAACAGTCAACCCATAAATTTATTTAGTCTTCTGCTACATTGGGTAAGTACTGCTATGGAAGGCAAGGACTGCAAAACCAAAATATTGACATCTACTCTTGACACAACCCTATCATTATATCTTGTCAATGCATATTATTGATATGGCAATAGAGATATATGTTATTGTCATCTACTAGAAAGAAGATGCATCTGGTGAGTTTTTCTCCAAAAAATAATCAAGTACTAAATATTAGCATGGACTCAATTAATTATTGTCATCATTCAAAGAAACAATTACTTGAGATTTAGGGGAAGGAAACACACTCCAAAACCGCAGCGTTTCATCTCCAGCTCCAGTGACAATTGTCTGAAACAGATAATAGTTATTCCAACCAGGAAAAGACACATTAATGAAAAGAAATGATTGGCATAACTGCTAAAATTTATTATAAGAAGAGAAAGTACGGTCATGAAGAATGGAGGATCAACTACCTGTCCATCTGGTGAGATGGCAAGATAAAGAACTCTGAATGTATGACCTGTCAGAGTTGCCAACTGCAAAGGAGGAACAAATCTTAATACGATGAGTGATGAGAGATAATACCATTATCATAAATACACTGACTTCAGTACCTTTGACATAGTGGGATATCTCCACAATATTATTTGGTTTTGGGAAAATCCATGTGTGCTGACAAGTTCATTGACATTCTTAGACCACACAAGATTGCACACCTGAAATGAAGTAGGTATAAATTTTTTTGGGGGGGGAGAGAGAGATAGAGGTACATGATGAGTAAAATAATCCAAGACTACATGAGCGTGTGTACTTGCTCTTTGCCATCTTACAGTATGGATCGCACCCAGAGGTTTCATAACCTGTGGTTTATCTTTTGGGTCCTATTAGAGATAGCTTGTACAATATGGTTGGTATGTTAGATTGAGTAAAGATAGTTTTTCGTGGGTTCCTTTTTCTTGAGCTTCCAGGAAAGCCCACATTTTTTATGTTCTAAATGGTGTAACCACATGTTCCATCAATCATTCAACAATTTCATATTTACTTACCAAAAAGAGAAAAAAGCAGATATGAGTTGCCAATAAGGGTTTTTCTAACTCCAGACATTTCATGTTATCTATAAAGAAGCACAATAACAGTGATTTGCAAACAGATATTTACCTGACTGCCAGTGTCTATGCAGCTGAGATGTGAGTTAGTGGTTGTATTCCAGAATCGTATACACCGGTCAGCAGTCCCACCCCCAGATGCAAGAAGTCCATGAAGATGGGGTGACCAAGCAATTGCTTTTACAGCCGCTGTATGATCACAGTATTTTAGCACAGGTTGGCTTGAATGTTGATTCCAAACAAAGAGCTGCACATAGACAACAAGAAATTAGAATTCCATACAGGAAACCATGAACTCATGTCCAGCAATCATAGTGATATGTTGTAGGAAAAAAAAAATACTCACTCGATTATCATTTCCACCTGATGCCAACTCACGGTTATCATAAGACCACTTCAGTCCACAAACCTGAATCACAATCAATTGATTATTAGGCTGAGTAATGTAAAAGCAATGAACAGAACAAAAATAGCATAGATAGCTTATAATATGTAAACAAATGCCCACTACTAGCATTTATGAAATTGAGAAGCATGCAAAAGCATAATGATAACTCTAACTCCAAAGTAAACAGCATAAAATGGTTGACCAAAAAGTTCAATCAATGTGATCACAATGTAGGGGAGTCCAACCTCTGACTTGTGTCCAGAGAGTTTACTAACAAAGTCTTCCCGTGCTCGTATATCTCGTTGAAGAATGCTCTTATCCCGGCTACCAGAAGATAGCATAGATGAACTCCAGGCCAAGGCCCCAACACGCAATCGATGGCCCTCCATTGTTCTGATCCTTTTACAGCGGGAAGCATCCCAAATCTACATATGAGTTGATGAGAATATCAGCAAAATAAAGTTAGGATGATCAAGCAATATACTAAAATCTATTATGAACACAAGGGAGGAACTGCCCATGACAAACAGTTGTATAAATACCACCTGTCCTTGGAACTGCTGAAAAACCAAAAACACCAATAATATAGAACCATGTATCTCACCTTCCAAAAAAAAATAATGGGAAAGTACTGAAATGAGAGCTTATTGTGAACATGTTAAGATGCTTTCTTAGGGGCAAACAAAATTATTGATTCTAGAGTTTTTTTTTTCTTGAATTAGTTTCAAAATCTTGGGTCAGTAGTTAAGGCCTAAAGTTTAATAGAAAAACTTTTGTCTGCGGTAAAAAAAATTAGCTAGGTAGCAATGGTTTGGCTTTTGAAAATCATTATTTATCCTTAATGTTCTCTCTAGAAAAAAGTCTGGTGAATCCTGCAATGATGAACAGATGTAATTATTTGGTTTCATGATAAATTTCCAAGCTATTCTGGTGATGGTACTTTATATCTTTACTTACTAAGAGACTATGCCCTAAAACTTTTCGAACTTGTAGGAGACTTTGCATGACTAGGTTCAAGTACAGCCAAGAGTACGTATGATATATGGGCATAAAACACCTCATCCTTCCAATACACCATACGTTCTCTAAACACCTTGTTCAGAAAACCTTACAGTTTTAGCCAAGCCTGTGGCAATTAAAAAATGTGAATAAAAACGTTCAAAGTCTGGTGAATCAACACTGGTGGGACAAAACAGTTTCTCCCAGCCACCTACCAAGTTGAAATTTGTCAGCCCTAACATGATCAACACCCATATCTCTGACTATTTATTTACCTCTCGCTTAATCTTGCTAACACAATAATCCTTGAACACTGCATTCTTTTGAAACATCAAGTTCAATATTTTTATTTCTCTCTATAAAGTTGGCATGTTTTCATTTGGTTTTATGATCCTGAAGTGTTTCCCTATACATAAACCATACTGAAATCAACACAGCAAACGCATATATCAGAAGTTCAAAACAAATGCAAACCAAAACTAACCTGAACTTTTCCATTGCTAGTTCCAATAGCAAGATGCGTACCACGATGAGCCCATCCTACTGAACATACACCATCATCATTCCCCAAATCACACAACTTTGTCACCTACATGACACCACGACCAACAATAGAGTGAAAAATAACAACCCTTCAGCCAAAACCTGAAAAAAAAAACACACACACGCTCACTTTTAAAAACCCACAACACTCACCTTGCTACTACAAGCATTCCATAAATACACACAATTCCCTAACCCCACTGCCAACACATTATGTGACGACCAATCCACAAGATTCAAATAAAAATCATCTTGCAATGCGGGGGCGTCCAATACCTACAAAAAACACATAAAAACAAAAAACAGGATCGATTAATAAAACAATCCCAATAAAAATCCATATTTCATCAATCTCAAGAAAGTCAAATATGACACCAATTTACTAAAACACCGACCTTATAAGGTGATCTAGAAACCTTCCTAGGAGTCTTAATAGCAACATTACTAACACCAAGATCACTCATATCATCAAAACCGAAAGGGGAAAGCGAGTGCAGTGACTGCCTAGTCTCCATCTTGTACCGGAAAATATTCTGTCCAGCTGCCCCTGCCCCCCAGTCTTTCTTATCAGGATTCTGGGGACCAAAAAGCGCATCCCGAAGCAACGCCGCATACGCACTAGGATTATCCTCCTTCCCTCCACATCCCGGCGAGATCCCCGCCGTCGCCGACGGCTGCGGCAAAGAGATGTTGAAAAGACCGAAATTTGAGCTGGATCTGCAGGGAATAAACCTATCGGAGTAAATTGGTCTCGAAGGGGAAATATAATGATTAGAATTAAGGAGACGATTGACATGCTTTGATGATGACGGTGGTGGAGTTGGGTTTTCAAGATGTAGATGATGCTGATGACGTGGCGTCGTGGAGGCTGCAATGTTGAGCTTTGATTGTGAAATCATGGGATCAGCCATTGAGAAGAAACCCTAGGATTTATAGAGAAAGGAATTGGAGAAGATGATGATGACGTGTTGAAGGAAGTTAATTTTCCCGGGAAATAATAGAAGGAGAGTAACAGATGGTTGTTTCTTTTTTGACGCGAATGAGTGTTTGTTTAGGTGTTATGACTTATACAAATGTTTTGGAGTGAGAGAAATAGGACCGTTGGATTCATGTATTTTTCGGTTTTGAATTTTGAATATGAATCCGTGTTGGTGTCGGAGAAGGATAATGAGGATTTATTTTGGAAACTTAGGACAGGAGATTATTTCTTTGCTTCAGCTCTATTATTAATTGGGAGGAATTAACTGGGCCACAGACACTGAACATCACATTAATAAAGGCCCAGTCAAAATGGTCTAAAGAAAGAATATGAGCTGACATGATGGTGATACAGTGATGGGACAAAAGGTCGAGTTCAAATTAGAAGGCAATTGGATTTTTTTTTTTTATTTCTCAAAAAAATACATAATTATTATCAATCCCTTTTCTAATATCAAGAAAAATTATGATTATAAATTCAAAATATAAAGCATGTTTAATAAAATTACCAAGGCTTTTACATGTTAATAAATATCAATATTATTATAATATTTTTTTTAGAACTAGATATGTGATCAAGAGTTTAAAAAATAAATACATTAAGACATTTGATATTGTTCCTCAATAAGATCTTAAGACATTTGATATTGTTCCTCAATAAGCTCTTATTTATTTATTTATTTATATGATAATATTTTTTATATATAAGAAGAGCAATAATTTAGATTTAACTGAAACCAAATAATTTTCTAGTGTAGCCTCTACATCTCTTACTAATATATATCACCTCTACAAAATAAAATATTTTTTTGTTGTTCTATGTTATTCAATTCATAAAAATTAAAAAAAAATCATTACAAACATAAAAAAATAATCTTGGACGGTTTAATATAAAAATAAAATAAATATATGTCTAATTAATTTTTTTATCTTATTAAATTGCGTGGGTCAAACTATACCCCAAATCCTTTTAAGAAATGTATATTAAAAAACAAAACAGAAAAGGAGATTGAAAAGAGAGAGAGAGAGAGCGAGAGAGAGAGAGAGAGAGAGTTCATAGAATACGTTTACTTGCTAGTCAATACAAAGTGTTCAGATTTCAATTAAGCAAAGGCATCAATTTTTAAGAAAGACAGGTGCCTAAGGAGCAATGACTAAAATTGTCAAATTAGCAAAATATAGGAAGTCCTACTAATTCGATCAAGGGCCTAATGGGACAAATTCCCGACTAATTTTGGCTTTAATTGAGAAGTTTTGTAAATCCAGGGACTACTATGATAAAAGGAAAAATAAGAGGGCTTATTTAAATTTGGTCGCGGACTCAATTAGAAGAATTTAAAAGGAGAAATCAAATGATTATTTTGAAATTATTTTTTGAAAAGAGAATCAAAATTGAGTTATAACAACTGTTTCACTCTCTATTTTATGTTCGTAATCAATCCATTTGCATGTTTGTGCTTTTCTACGTGGATGACATTGTTGTTACAAGTAATAATGTGAATGCCATCACTGGATTGATTCACGAACTTGGGAAGGAATTAGAAGTTATACTTCTTGGGTATCTAGGCTTCATGCAATAGTCATGGCCTTCGTCTTCACTAAGAAGAATATATCAGAGACCTATTCTATACGGCAGGTACTGCAAAGCCAACTTCTACACCTTGAGCTGCAGGCAACAAAATGTAAAGATTTAATGGTGATCTCCTTGAAAACTCAGCTCACTATTGCACTTTAACTGGATCAGGCATTGCATACAGTGTCAATTTCTTCTCTCACTCGCTACTGACCATCTTGCTGTGGCAAAGCATGTTCTTCAATATTCAAAGGGCACTCTTGATTATGGCTTACACTACACCAAAGGCTCTCTGCAGTTGAATGGGTACAGTGATTCTAACTAGGCAGACAACCCAAATGACCGCGAGTCGGCCACTGGATATGGCGTGTATCTTGGCCCCTGTCTTGTTTCTTAGACAAGTAAGAAGCAAGTTGCCGTTGCACACTCCAGCACTGACATAATACTGAGCAATGAAACTCATGGTTGCAGGATTTTATTTGATTCGAATGCTTCTTAAAGAACTTTGTATCACTCTCAGAGCAACTCCTTGTCTATGGGTTGATAACATTGAGCACTGTCCTTGCATTCCAATCAAGTTTGTCATGCAATGATAAAGCATATTGAAGTGGATAATCACTTCATTCGACAGAACTTTTACCAAGGACATTCAAGCTCATTACATTTCTATCCATGATCAGCGTGCCGACATTTTTACTAGAACCTTCCTTCCTCTTAGTTCTTCTAGCTACATGGCAAGCTTGTGGTTCATTGCCCAAGCAGTTCTCAGTCAATGCAGATCATGAAGATTAGTCAATAACAAACACTCCTAAGATCACTCTAGAATATCTTGATCATTGTAAGTCGTTGTTGCGATTTTGTATTTCGAACTTGTAACAAAGTCTACTATATATCTTGAACTCAAACCCCATCTAATTGCTATATACATGGATCGTCAATACCACACACTACTAATGAACTCTTTCATTTCTTTGTTTGAACCAGCTATTTTATTTCTTTGTTTAAGTTAGACGCCATTGGGTTTTTTTCCTTTTGAGCGTTGTTTTGGTACAAAGGTTTGCTGATGGTTTCATCATAGTTAATTTGCACCTTTTAATCTGGCTGGCCTGGCAATTTTCTAGACACGCCTAAGCTTAACTCACAAGGGTAATCAAAATAAAACCACTTCAAAGCAAAGCTTCCTCGCACCTTTAGAGGTAGAAACCATGCCTAGCTTGTATATTGTCAGTGATCTAGACTATATGGGAGTCTCTTTACATTTTTTATTTTATTTTTTTGGTTTTGTTGGTGTTGCAATCTCTTAACCAAATTTACGAGTGAGACAGAGAACATGAATGAAGCTTAAGCCCCCCTCCATAATCCACCGTGTTCAAGTATTAGGTTTGACTTTGCCTCATATCACAGAGTATTCCAAAAATCATTTCTCGATGGTCATTCTAAAAGGTACATGCCTACGCTGCCATGACATTAGGAGACATCGTCTTAAAACAGCATCATAGGACGTGTAGCTTTTTTTCGTCTCAAACGCCTATTACAGCATTCTATGCACTTGAACTCTAGCAGCTTTACTACTTTGGAGCATTGTTTTTTCACCATCTTATATTCCTACTTGGCTATCCCCGACCAAAAAGGAGTGGGGGGGAGGGGGAGGAAAGAGAACAGTAGGTTTCATTTCTGAATGCTTAATTAGAATGTGAGAAATTAATAAGAGAACTAACAGGAAAAAGAAACAAGAGATGAATTCTGCATCCTTCATATTATTTTAAGATTCAAATTTTGAATTAGTTCTTATTTTGATCTAGAAATTATGTCACAAACCAAGATTATTGTCCTAATTACCTAAAATGAATCATCTAGTGTTTATAGTCTAAGACCAGAAATCATCACAGCAAATTATAGAAGAGAAGTAAATGGAAGGTAAAAAAAAAATATATGAAACAGAACTCAAGAGACAGAGTTGTCTCTGTACCAATACAAAGAACTTAAAAGAATTTGGCTGATCTACCCTTCTTCTTAATACAAATTCCTTGTCCTTTCATCTAATATTACAAAAAAGAATAATGATCATAAAGAAAATGAACAATTTAAGAAGGATAAGGTATATACTCATGCTCAATTATAGGCACCGTCCGAGTAACGGTTGCTGTAGGAGCCCTGACATGACCAACCATTGATACTTGGAGAGCTTCCTCTTCATAAGCCCTTCTCTCCATCTCTTCCATTCTTGCTTTCTTCTTTACCTTAACAAACATTGCTACCAAAAGCAGCCCCAATAAAATCACACCAATTGCAGTCCCAACTGAGCTCCCAACCACTACTTTCCACAGGCTGATCTTCTTTTTCATCATCTGCATTGATGGTGGTGGTGCTGGTGGTGACTTGATCACCAAACCATAATGCCCATGCCTTGTAGCCACACAAACAAATGGCGATGTAGGGTTTCTTAATGTCACCTTACCATCATTTTCAAAACTAGCACACAATGGCCTAATTCCTGATACGTTGGCAGTAATTGATACATTGATGAAGTCTATAGTAATTGGTTTTCCTCCAGCATGAATTCCGATCTCAAAAGAGTTGCTAACATTCACATCACTGCCGAAATTGTAAGCTAAAAGGCCTAAAATGGGTGACACAATTTGATACCCTGATAAATCATAGTTAGCATAATATATAGAGGACCAGTTAAGATCCAAGTTTTGTCTAATTACCAACAGTCTCTCAACACATGGCTGCACAGATACACCAATACCCAGATGAAATTCCTTAACTTGAGCACCATATCTTCGTAGACTGCCGCATCGAAACCTCACTGTATCGACTTTGATGCCGGAGAAGTTCGCTGGTAAATCTACAGTGTGCACCATACCTGTCTTGAAGTGTACGCCACTTGACTTAAGTGTGTAGTCTCTAATGAGAAGGTCAAGAAGTCGAGCTGATTTGATCCCTTGGGCTTCAGTTCTCACGAAAGCCATTGAAAGAAGAATTATCACAGTGAGGGAGAAGAGAGAACCCATCCCAGGATTATGAGCTAGGAAAATGCAGTACGGTTTTTTTCTTGTAATTTTCCTGGGTGTTCCGTGTACATCAAAAGAAAAAAAAGCTCAATTTCTAGATCAGCTACTTTCTTTACCTGTGGATGTAACAGAAGTGAAGTTGCAAAGAGGAAAGCTTGAACTTTTAGGAAAATTTATGATGAAAGGAACTCTTGGAATATTAAAGAACAAGAAAGTGAAAAGGAAAAGAAGGGAGTTGTTTTTTTTTTTGGCTTTCTTTATAGTAGAGAGACTTGGAGAGAATATACGTTAGGTGGCCTTGACAAAGGGTTGCCAGTGGTTCATGCCTAGGCGGCAATTCCCATAGCATGCAATCAGTATGCCTGGTAATAGAAAATGTCACTGCTAGCGTGAAATGTGATTGCTATCATGCCATGTCTGAAGAATTCTTCTACTTGTTACGTTACAGGATACTAGGATAGATGGGAATGTTCAAATTGGAAACAAAACCCTTTCTGCATTTGCCGAAAATTTGATTTACCACGTACTCAATTCCAAATGTAATTGAACAGTCCAGTAAATTATTGCATCTGGAACACTGTATGTGGTAATTGTTGTTTAATATTGTAATAATTTTTACAACAAGAAAAGATTTTCTTTGTCTGCCCTTGAAGGTAGAATTTGGAAGGGGTAAAGTGGGTTAAGGATCAGGTAAGAGAAGGCCTGGGAGAAATGATTTGGAGCGTGGACTGATGATGACACTTGGTGCCTAAAGAAATTGAAAAAGGGAAAGGCGTGCTCGGGAAAAGAGATGAAGGTGCAGTCCCTCATCAAGGCTCAATACTCTAATTGTGTTGATGGCATGTCTCCCACTTCAACAACTTTGTGGGTCTCATGTTAGCTTCGCTAGTCATGGTGATCCAATTCTTTTCTCCTTCTGTTGGGTCAAAAAGCTAGATGGTGGACGTCCAACGAATGAAAATTAAATAAAAAATAAAAAAACCAAATCTGATTTTGCACATCTACAGCAGGAACAATTTGTTTCTTGCAAATCTTTGGAAGCTTTTTTCTTCTTGTTCTACTGGTGCCTTACGACACAAAGTGACATAATTGGCGTTATTAGGCTTTGAGACTTTTCTCTATTAGCAACCAAAATATAATTTTAAGAGGTTGATTTGATGGTTAAAAAGATTTGCTTTATCTTTTTTAATTTTACAGATTCAAATATTAAGGTTAATACCAAACAATCATTAAGTTTTAGATTTGAATTTTGATTTAATTGAAGTTTGAATAAAAGAAGCACAACAAGAATAAAAGGCAAGAAAGGAAGAAGGATCAAATAATCTGGGCATCTTCCACTAGATCTCTCATTACAGCAAGTGAAATTCCATTCTTGGTTCACATACGACGCAGGAAATTCTTTTAAAAAAAAATGGAAAACAAGGGCCTCGAAGAGGCTTTTATAAAAAAAGAAAAAGAAAAAAAGAGGATAAGTGGAGTATTGAGCTTGACATCAGTACTAACTGAAGTTCACAGTTGATTTATAAGTCATCCCTACACGCCAGTTTGAAGGAGCAACATTCAATGCAATAACAGTCTGCTTGGTTGTGTAAGAAGTGATCTTGAAAGATAGAGCTTGGCCTCCAAGTCTAGCAAATGCCTGGTATGAAGCTCCCCAGTTATGGCTCATGCTCATCCATCCTGTTTTGCTTCCCTTCACCCACATTCTGGCAATATCACCACCTCCTCCTACATTCATCACATACACCAGCAACCAGTACCCATTTCCTTGGAGCTTGAATCGAAGCCCGCCAGTTCTTGCACACGGTACTCTACAACAAATACACGATAAGGTTAATTAGAGGATGATTTATTCTAAGCCAAAGTTGATAAATTGTTAATTTATTTTTTCCTTTTTTTTTTTTTTTTGGGGGGGGGGGGGGTATTCCAGGGTTAGATGGTCCTCAGGCTAGCTTGCATAAACCAAATTCACTTTCCTAATCCAATTAAAGAGAATTCACGATGGAAGTGAAGAGTTCACGAGAAAAATGCATCCAAGACTACTCTTATAATGCTTTATATATGTATAGGAAGTGTTCGGCACCATCAAGCTTGTTCGAAAACTTTTGTGGGGTTTGGCCCACATGTAGTTGACTAAAAAGCATTGAAAAGCTAAGAAAGATGGCATACCTTCGGTACATGACGGGGACGATGCCAGCCTTCCATTTAGCAATTTTCATGAATGCAGGCTTGGACAAGTCAAAGTGAACTCGAGGTGGGTTGCACCATCCTCCATTGTTAGAATCCTTGGACCAATTCGGAGGGCAGATGTTCGTAGCAGTCACCTTTGTAATTACCCCATAGCATGCAGGAGCATTCGTACATTTTATTTGGTAACAAGTCCCACAGGCATATCCGTTGTTGAATAATGTTGTGCTCAATGCAACTGTATCGGTTCCGTATCCAGTTTGGAACAAATTTCCATACCCGCAAGCCCCTCCTGAATAAATTAACCCCAGGAAAAGAAGGCAAATAATTATTTAATTAATTATATGTAAGTACGAAGTAAATTGAATTATGTTGTGCGTAATTAAACACATAAAAGTGAACATTTTGTTGTGGCGGCACTTGAAATTAATTGGAAAGCAAAAGAAGGGTAGCATACCCATGGTCTCGCGAGCGGTCTCATCGCCATAAAAGGTGGCGTGGGCAAGCGACCATCGGCTCGGCCGGAACAATGTTGGTACGCGTGCTTTACCATAACCTGCGGCCATTGATTTGCCGATGAACATTGCTGAAGTCAACACTATCAAGAAGAGGCTAAAGCTCCATGAATGGAAAAGGGAAGCCATGGCTTTTCTGTTGACTATTGCTAACCTCTCCTCGAAGGCCTTTGTGAGAAGGTACGCCTGATGCTCCTCCATGTTCTTGTACTTGACATCCTTATATAATGTCCCATTCTCCAAAAAATTGGCTTCGTGACGGCACGAAGATGGTGGCTCTCAAGTTTAATATGGAGAAAAGAAATGTTCATTTCAGTTCCTTTTAGTTGTTGACGTGCAGGCAGGTTTTATTCTCCCTCTCGCTGGGGTGCTATCTGTTGAGCCGTACAGTGAATGGAATTTGTTTATCTTTTAATTTTTTCCTTTATTTTTTCCTTTAATGGTATTTATGATGGTGACTATTATTATTATATTAATATTAATAAAAGATTAAATAATATATCCACATTACTAGTGTTTTGTTCTTCATTTTTTCAATCACACCCTTTAATAATTCAATCTCTTTTTTTATTTTTTTTCACTATTAGATTATTTTGAAAATTATGTTTTATTTTTTTTTTAATATTGGGTTATATATTAGTTTCATAGTTTTAGTTTTTTTTTCCTCTTGATTTAGCCTGTAATAACATATCAGTGAAAGGTGAGTTTCATAATTTTTTTTATTTTTTAATGAATTATCTTACAATTTAAGTCGATGATTTAACATGTTAACTCAAATTAACTCAGTTCATTCTCGAGTTGTATTTTTAGGTTGCTTTTTCTAATTGATTGTTTTTTAATTTCAGCTTTTAATATTAGATTGGTTAAAAATTAAGTTTTATAAATTATTATAATTTGTATTATATTGAGTTATCTCAATCTCATGACCTGAGTTGTTAGTTTTATAGGTTAAACTAGGTTAATTTTATTCATTTTTTATCATTTTTTTAATTAAATATTTTTTTTCAATTTTACCCTCTAACAACATAATCTTCCTTTTTGTTTAGTTTTTTTTCCTCAATTTCAACCTCAAGATTAGGTTATTTGATAATTAGGCTTTGTAATATTTTTCAAATTATTTTATATGAAGCTATCCTGGTTTCATGAATTTAGTTTTTTTTTTCAATTTCAATCTTTAATATTAGATCTATTAGAAATGAAGTTTTTTATTTTTTTATTTTTATAAAGTTATATTAGTTTAATGACCTAGGTTATGTGTTTAATAGATTAATCTAAATTGACTTGAGTTGTTTTTAAATTTTTTTAATTAATTTTTTTCATTTCATTCTTTGATATTAGGTTGGTTAGAAAATAAGCTTAGTAATGTTTTTTTATTTTTTATAGAATTATCATGATCTCATGACTCAGATTGAAAGCTTAGTAGATTGATTTAAGTAATTTTTTTAATTTAATTTTTTTTATTTTTGTTATTATTTGTTCAGTTAATTAAAATTAACCTTTATAATTGTTTTTTAAAATTTTTAAAAACCTTAGCACACAGACAACATTGTGGATTTGCAATGTATATTTTAATTATATAAAGTAATTAGGCGGTATGTTATATTTATGTGCAGAGGACTCCTTGATTTTAATTGTACCTCCGTAACTAGAATTTCTTTGGAGGTTATTTGACTATAGTTTTATTTGTTTTTTAAAAAAATTATTTTTAAAAATTATTTTTAAATTTTTTTATGATTGTTTGTAATTAGAAAAATTGGTTAATAGAAAATATTTTTCAATAAAAAAAAACTTGGTTTGGTTTTCAAGAAAGTATTTTCTCTTTATTTTGGGCTGAAAATATTTTCTGGATGTTGTGAAAAAATTAAAAATATCATATTATTTGTTGATTATATTAAATTTGATCTCAAACTTTTGATTGCTATATATTTTTTTTTTTAATATTTATTTTTTAATTTCATCCCTTAGAATTTATTTTTATATTAACTCTGATTTTTATTTTTATAATTATTATTTGTTTTTTTTTTATTTTTTAATTGAAATTTTTTATCTATTAAATTTGATCCTTATTCTTTTGATTGTTATTTATTTTATTTAAAATAATTTATAAAATGTTAATTATTATTATTATTTTATCTTTTAATTTTTTAGATTTGATCTCTATTATTTTGATTATTATTTATTTTATTTGAAATAATTTATAAAATTATATATATTTTTAATTTCATTATCATTTAACTTTTTAATTTGTAAGATTTTTTTATTATTATTTTAATAAATTTAAAAAAAATAAAATATTAATAAATTGTTTCCAATTCATTTTTCATAACATAACCAAATATTGAAAAATATTTTTCAACTTATTTTTTATTACACTATCAAACATCAAAAAATAATTCACTTTTCTAAAATTTATTTTCTCATAATTTATTTTAAAAAAAAATTATTTTTCAATAAATAAACAAAGCCTATATAAATTGAAATTTTACGAGCTCCGAGAATAATAAAGTATTCGATTAAAGCTGCGGGCAGTAGAATCTTGATGAAGAATGGGAACATCTTCTCGCAACAGAAGAGATGAGTGAGCGTATCTGTCCTGATAGTGAACAAAATCATGGTTATATTTCGTGTTAGCTGCCCCAGGAAACCCAACCACTCAGCAACTGCGGTGTACTTTTGCCAATGATAACAGCGTCGGCAAGGTAACGATTCATCATTCTAACTAAATACAGCGGATTATAGAACTTCATGGCAGCACTCTGCTCTCAGCTCCTAATTAACAACCCTGGGATTATGGATAGGTAGATGTATAAACATATACATACTTTCATGTACAATTTTAACACAGTGATCAAGATACAATCCAGTGTACAAAATATCTGAAAATTCCCTCCTCCACAAATCTCTGCCAAATTTCTGCAGAAGGCGTACTCTTTGCTTCCAAACTTACGAGTTAGCAACACTTGTACTGTATATCCCTTTAATGGACTTCTGCTTCATTCAGTAGCCATGACTATTATGACTATCCACAGGATATTACCCCTTTAATGATGAAGAATGAAATCAGATTTCGAGCACTGATTATTAATGTCAATTACCAAGCTTGTAACACTTCAGAGTTTAAGCAAACTGTAAGATAGATAAGGTGTTCACCTGTATCAAGCTTCGCTTCCTTCCGGCAGTGTAATCAACCGTGTTTTTGAATTGTACACTAACTCGGTTGAGCAACTGAAGCAGAGTATTGCAGCAATGTCATTAATCAAAAACAAAAGTTCCATTGAGCAATGTGGTCTGCAAATGGCATTAAACTTACTTTGAGCATTTAAGGGTGTTGGTGGTTCCACCACTTGAAATAGACAATATGGTTCCAAAGAAGGAGCCGTTCTCCGTGCCACAGTTGGGGCAGGGGCCCTATAAAAATGACATTATCCATCAGTAATTTTGGAATGTGCAGCGTGATGACATTATGTGGCTTCCCATTAGAGTTCTGGAAAAGAGTCACGAGATCAAATTATACCTTCAAGATCAAAAAGTCCTTCACTATTGCATTTGTAAGTGTCAGAGCTAACCAAACAATGAGGGGCACAGCAGCAAACCAGGTGAAGAGGAAACTGAATGGCTCTGGGAGCTGCAACGCAACAATTTACAAAACATATAAATACAAAATATAAATTAAAGCTCCAAGTAATGATTCATTTTTTTTTCAATTAATTATAAGGATTAAATATCTCTCTAATATAAAAAGGAAGATTTGAAATCAGCCTGGTCTCACCAGTGGTTTGAATGATATCATGAATGTGTATATATCTGTGCTTAATTATAAAGTCTTGAGAGGAAGTGACTGTTTACCTCCAAAAGATAAGTGATTTCAAAACCAGTGAGATCATCCAAGAAGAAAAACCTGTCAAGACAAGAAAATCAGACCCTCCACCCACCCAGTTCCTCGTAAAGTAGATCAAAATCATCAAGTAAAACCTTTAACCATGATTTGGAAGGAGCCTCCTCCTTCATTTACAGAAAATAAACAAATAGGACAAGTCAGGAAAATGATTTATGGCACTGAAGAGTCTCCCTTACAAGCCTAGTGCAATAACGGTTGCTGGTACGTTCAGCAGGAACATCTTCAGATAGTCAACATACAGGTCACTGTAAACCTGTGGGAAGAAAGCACGGTCACTGTCCAAAACTAGAAGCACTAGAAGTACAGGGAGATAATTGTAGACAGCACACCTTTCTACTACGAAGACTGCATCTTGGACCCTCGACAACTATTTCGCTGCCTTCAGACTGTACGATAATTAAGGTAAATAATACATGGTATTAAGAATAATTAGGGCGGCATGAAACAATTAGAGCTAGCAGCAATAATATATATGATCAACTGATACTGCAAACATTTTTGTAATAGGAAAAATTAATTTAGTAAATTGATCTGGTATGAATTATGTCAAGGAAGCATGGGTATGTTCTTGCGAGTTGAAATTAGGCACAGACATGAAAATAACCAAGCACTGACCTTTAATTTCATTTTCAGCTCATCATACTCTTTATCACTCATGATTGGATTCCCTGATACATAAGCCATTGAAGCCTCAAGAAACTTCTGTTCATCAGAACCTGATATACATTATAGAAATACAGCAAAAACCATCAATGTGACAAATTCTCCAATTGAAAGGGTAAAAAAATAGCCTAGGGAGACTTCATTGTGAAGAACAGCTCATACTCAGCATAACCACGCTGCTTCCTTCCCACATTAGTTCTTCCTTGAGATTATCAAATTCCTCATTAGACATTATAGCTTTTCCCTCATAATAGAATGCCTATAAAATGTTAAAATAAAATAAAGGATTACTTCATCATACCTCTTCTTTTATACAGTGTTATGCATTGGAAATGAAATGAAAAAACTGCTTAATTGTTAGAACTCACTTGTAGTGCTTGTAGAAACTCTTGCTCCATTTCACCTATTGACTTTTTATCTCTCTTGTCTATGCTACAGTATTGCAAGATTTTACCATCAACCATCTCATCTTCTTGGGCTTGATCTGAAAAGGAATGTTGGAGTCAGCAGATGCTTTTCCTTTTTCTTTTTTCCATTGTTTGATGACTGGATTGGGTTTCATTTACCAAAAGAAGACCAAATCAGCAGAAATTTGTGATTTATATGACCTTGGATTTGAAGAATTGAACCCAATTTTTATCTTTCATGATACACGCCACACCAGGTAATAATCAAGCATTGAAAATATGGCGCTTAAATAGAATGGAATATTGGTCTATACTAATACAAGCTAGGCTTAACTTTTCAAAAACATGGGGAATTAATTAATCTCTGACAGAAGAAGCTAGCAAATCATTGTGATCAACAGATATAATTAACAAAATTAAAAAGCAAAATGCATGGTTAAAAGAGCTGGTGACACAAACCAGCTTGTTGGTCAGCAGTGGCCTTGGTAGGTGGTAAAAGCATTCTTCGCCGCAGAGAAAACTGTCTGACATTGAAATGAACCCTGGTACTGCTAGAGCAGGAAGGAGATGGTAATGAAGAAGATGAGGAGATGAATGGTTTCCGGATCGGAGCAATGAGGAGTCGAGGAGATGTCAACGTAAATGCTAATTTGCCAGCCATAACAGTATTATGAGGACTCTGCAATGTGGTTTCAGGTGAGTGCTTGTTTCGTTGATTTGGTGATTTTGGTTCATAGGCGTATCTTTGTTTTTCTTGGTGATATTTTGGAGGGAGAATAGCAGCAAGGGATAAGGCAAAGAGTAAATGTGTGGAGGGAATTGTAACGGTATTTTCGAAAAATCAAATAGTTGGTTTTACTGTAGCCAATGGAGCTTCCAAATTCTGCCATGTCATTACTTGGGGCTGACACGTGGATGGCAGGTGCTGACCATCTGCTCTTATCGTGTCATCACGTGGACTGATGGGCTCCACTCTCTCTCTGTCTTTTCATTTTTCTAGTGGCATTTTGTTTTAGACATGTGTTTTTAATCAATGGTGGACCTGATTTTGGTTCGGTCTGTGATTCGGAAAAGGCTAGGGTTGAGGGTTTTTGGTTTGGTTTGGTTTGGGTTAAGTGCTTTGGGCTCTGGATTTGTTTCATCTCTTGAGCTCCTCAAATTTTAGCTCAAAATTTACATAGCCCATCATGCTCTTGTACCGGGGTGATGTTTTATTTTACACAATCATCCTCTTAATGAGTTTTATCTGTACCACCATTATTAGACTTTACTACATAGATGGTCTGTGTTATGTTGGAGGCTGAGTTAAATATTTTTAATATAAAAAATATTTAGATGATAATAATTTAAGTTAATTTAAATTAATTTAATTATTATATGATCTGATATATGAGATCGAAATAATTCTATATAAAATAAAGTAAAAAAAACCCACAAAACTCAAGACTCAAATCTAATATTAATTGATAAAATAAAAAAATTAATTTTTAAAAAAAATAACAATGAAAAAAAAAAACTCAAGTAAACACGGGCTAACCTGACCAACCTGTAACTTATGAGATCGAGATAAAACAAAATAAGACAAATAAAAAAATTATCAAAAAAGGAGTAAGTTAAATGAAAAAACTGGAGAAAAAAAAAACTTAAGTTAACCTAAGTTAATTTGAATAACCTGCATTTAAAATAACCTAACATGAAAAAAAAAAAAACTTACAAAGCTTAAGGATCAATAATTTAATGTCATATGATGGAATAAAAAAAATCAAATTCATTAAAAACATTGAGGAAAAACTGAATAAACTCAGTTTAATTGAAAGTTTAACTCAATTAATCCACCACTCATGATATGCAATCTAGATAAGCTAATAAGAAAGACAAGTGGAACAAATAACTAAGTTTAAGGCCTAATAATAGTATAATATTGAATAATAAAATTGAAATATTAATTTTTAATAAAAGACCTAAAAAAAACTAAAATTAAACCAGACTTATATTTTAAACCAATGAAGCAGGTCATAAAGGCTGAGATTGCATTGTAAAAAGGAAGACACGAAAATCACAAAGTAAAATTTTCAATCACAAAAAAAAAATGAAAAGTAAAACAAATACTAATTAAAATAATGAAGATCAAATCTAATATAAAAACTAAATGAAAGAAAACAATTAGGGACTACAAAAGGTAAATCAAGAAAAGGATAAGAAAAAAAATAAAAAATAAAAAAATGAGGAACAAAATTGGATAAAAAATTAAATGAAATAAAATGTTGAGGGACAAAATAAAATAAAAAACAATAAATCAAGAAAAGGATAAGAAAAAAAATAAAAAATAAAAAAATGAGGAACAAAATTGGATAAAAAATAAAATGAAATAAAATGTTGAGGGACAAAATAAAATAAAAAACAATAAATCAAGAAAAGGATAAGAAAATAGCAATCAAAATAATAAAGACCAAAATTAGATTAAAAATGTAAATAAAATAAAACGTGAAAGGATAAAATAAAAAAATCAAGAAAAGAATAAGAAAATAGCAATCAAAATAATGAGGAACAAAATTAGATAAAAAAAATTAAATGAAGTAAAATGATGAGGGATAAAATTAAAAAATAAATCAATAAAAAGGTAAAACATATAAAAAAAAACAATCAAAAGAATGGGACCTAAATTCAATAAAAGAAATAAAATGCCTAAGGATGAGAGCTAAGTAAAATTGATATAAATAGCAAAAAAAAAAAAACAATCAAAATAATGAAAGCTAAAATTGATATAAATAGAAACCAAAAGACACAATAATTTTTAGAAAGGCTAGCGTGAATTTCTAGGCTAGGAAAAAGACAGAGAAAAAAGAAAAGAAAAAGGGTCATTGGAGTCTAACTGCACCTCTGTCATTTTAATCTAAAATAATCTGAAACTCATTTTTTTCCTAGATCAACACGGTTTGACCCACATTGACTCGTAACTTTTTGTTTTAAAAAAAGACGCTTAACTCTAGAAAATATATTTTTGAATTTTAAATTTTTTCTTAATTTTTTTGGATTTTTATAAATAAAAATAGATATAAAATAACATTTAGGAAAATTTTGAGGAATCCAAAATTAGGTTATTACACATCTATATCAAATTTTAAATGGGAATCATGTTTTCATCCATTCAAATCTCACAATCAATCACCAATTATAATTAACAAGGATACTAGCCTAAATAATTTAATAAACAATAAAAAATTAAGATGAATGAATGAAATCAAAATTGAAATTAAATGATCATTCAAATAGAGTTCATAACAATCTCCTTTTAATAATCCCTTCAAGATTTTATTTGTACATATTTAAAACTTGATGCTTCTAAGATAAAATCTAATTTGATTTTTTTTTCTAAACCTTCACCAAGCTGCTATTATTCTTCTCAAAAATTATCTTATATACCATGTCTCCTTTTTTCTCTATCTTTTTTTAATCATCCCTGCCCTTTAAAAAAATAAACAAAGTTTCTTTGTTTTACATGCCACAAGCTTCCATCCAAAAATATGATGTAGACCTTTCCAATTAGTCAAATTAGAATTTCTTTTTAGAGATTATTAGTTCGAGTCCTATAAATTTCAAGGCTATTAGAGATTTACATGGTCGTTAATTTCAGGCTTATAGAATTAGTCAAAGTACGTGCAAGCTAACCTAGACATCCAAGTTAATATATATACCACAGCTCCACTTCTCTTCAATTTCAGACATCCTCCTATCCACAAAATAATAATCTCATCCTTCTCGCTTCACTTCCCATTTCAATCCATGCTATTATCCAACTTCTTTTCAGATTAAAAAAGGCTTTGTTTTGAACTTGAACTAAGACATTTATGAACCTCACTTTTTGAAAAGCTTTAAATGTCGAGCTTATTTATTTTTATATTTTAAAAGTATTTTTTAAGAAAAATATTCTTCCAATTAAACCCATGAAATATTTTTAAAAAAAAATTATCATTTTAAAATATTTTAAAATTAAACCAAGCTATATTTTTATTATTTGTTTGAGTTGTCTTTAAAATTATGAAGTTAATCAATTCATTTTAAAATAAATCTTATATAATTTAATTTTAAATTTAAATTAAAGAAAAAGCTAGATTATAAGATTTCATTATTAACTTATTGGTAGGGTTTAATAATACAGCCAACAAATTTCTCACAAGCTTAACATTCTTTTTATGTTTAAATGGACTAGTAATGACGAAAGAGTATAGGTTTAGCACACCTTGTAAGTAATTGTAAATAATAAATGTCGCACGTCCAAAAAACCCGCGCGGCGTCGGCTTTGATGATTTTTCATCGTTATTATTTGATTTGATCTTGTTGGATTCGTTAGGAGTCGCCACCTAGTATTTAATTGAAGGTTACTAGAAAAC
>NW_011499879.1:374446-441080 GCF_000495115.2 Populus euphratica | reverse complement strand
AGACCGGTTGTGGTTAGGGAAGGGATTAGCACCCCTAAAGCACCCTACCTAAGGTAAGCTGCTTCATGAACTTGATATATTAAAGAAGTTTTAAAATTTTTATCTTTTCATCGGATTTTAGAAATACAACTTCCGTACAAGTTTGTATTTCTACATCGTGATCCAATCAAAATATTAAATTCTTCTTTATTCTCTGCAATTTTATCATAAAAAAAAAAAACAATCATAAGATAAATACAAGCACACACATGCATTTCCCTGTATTTTTCTTTTCTTTTCTTTTTCTTCTTTTTGTTTTTTTTTTATATTTACAAAATACAAATAAAAATTCAAACTAAACAAATATTACATTAAACAGTTTGAACATTACAAAACAGTCCTTCTGGACAGTGACAAACTGTGAACAGTGCACGTTGGCAACGGACTGGAACCTCTTCCTCTTTTCTGTCGCCGGATGTGACCTACAAAACAACTAAAAAAACAACCCACGTAATTGATTTTAATTTTTTCTTATTTGTTTTTTTTTTTAAATCTACTTTCATTTTTTTTCTTCCCCTTTTCTTATATATTTTTTTTTAAATAAAAACAAAAATTACATTACACAAAAACCAAAAATTACAAAAGTAGCCCCAAAACAGAAATTACGGGGAATGCCTTTCTGCACCACCGGAACAGTGGCGGCGCGTGGACTCACGCGCCGTCGCCGGGAAAGCTGGAAAATGAGTGGATCTGAAGAGAAGGAGAAGTTAAGGTTTTTTTAGGGTTTTTCCTTTATTACGAAATTGCCCCTCCTTATGGTAAAATTCGCCCCGTGTTAAAGGTTGCTATTTATAGGCAAAATGTTGCATGAATTTCAAAATTGGTCCCTCAATTTTATTTTTTTGTAAATTTTGATTTTTTTGATTTTTTTGTATTTTTTTTTGAAAACAAGCAATATCAACATCGACTCAATGAGAAAGATCAATAATTTTAAAAATAACGCGTTAAAAGTTGAACGCGTTTCAAATATCTTTGAAAATTTAAATTCTTTTGAGATGATATTGAAAATGTTAAAAATAATGCAAATATATTTAAAAATGTATTTTTTGGATTTTCATTGTTTTTCTCTATTTTTTGGATTTTTTTCTAAAAAATTATCAAAACATGGATAAAAATTAGGGAATAAACCAAAATTGGGTTATGACAATAAATATTCTTATAATAGATAGTTTTGACCTTGCTAGTAATAAAGAAATCAAGGTTGTTAATTTTATTTTAATTTTTTTTTTAATTATAATGATAAATTTTGATTTTGGAGCATTTTGATATTTCCTTCTAGAATCTTGTAATATATATTCTAATTCAAATCTAAAAATAATTTAACTTTAAATTATAGAATACAAACATAATATTAAACAATTAAATATAATTTTAAATTTTAAAATATTTTTGTATAGTGAAGATTCCCTATTAATCTTTGAATAGTCATTATTAATCTTTGAATAATCAAGAGTGAAGATTGATAAGAACTTTAATTTAAAATAATTTAATACAAATAAAATAAAAAAAATGTTAAAATATTAAAAAAATAAAAAAAATTAATATAAAAATAAAATGTTAAAACATTGTAAAATCCCCGCAAATACAGTCACCATCATCTGTGATGGCAAGGGGAAGGTCTGTCATAATATTTTTTTTTAATCAGTTATTATAGAACTTATCCTTAATTAATATTTTTTGTCTTCTTCAGTTGAATAGTGAAGTGTTCGAGGACAATCATGAAGTTCTCCTTGACGATAATTATGCACGATGATCGAGGAGAGATAGGAATGACGAGGATTAGACACAGAGGAGTACTATTTACATTACTTGTGCAATAATAGCACGGTTTATTTTTTTTTCACATAAAAAATATTAAATAAAATTAAAATTTAAAATTTTTCTTTAAAATTATATTTAAAATTTTTTAGTTTGACTGGAATGTTTAATTTAAAAGTAATATTTATAATATCAATAATAATATTAAATTTATATGACCTAAATTTAAATAAATTTAACTGTAATATCAGAATTAATAACTTTAAATATGAGACTAACTGCAAAGTAGGTCATAAATATAAAAACAATAAAAAAATAAAAAAAAAAATTCTCTAATTAGTCAAACCTAAGATAACTTAATAGAAAAAAAAATCAACCAATAACTAAAAAGAAAATAATTTTATATTAATGAACTAAATTAAATAAAAAAATATTAATTCAAAAGAAAAATAACATAAAAAACTTATAAGAAGAAAAAAACTAATGAAGAAAAAGAAAAAAATAAATTAATTGGATTAACCCATCAAACCCAAGATTCGTGTCATTAAAGTTTGATAACTAAATAGAAAAAATATTTAATATCAATAAATTAATAAAAAAAAGCATCAGCTTTTTTACTGTGAACTGCACTGTGGAGTCCATAGTGAAAAACATAAAAAAAAAGCAAAAAAAAATAAAAGTATCAGTTTTTTTACTGTAGACTATATACAATATTAAAAGATGAACCTGAAAGAAAAAAACTAATGAGAAAAAAGAAAAATATCTGAATCAATTGGGTTAACCCGTCAAATATGGAATTCGTGTCATGAAAGTGTGATAATTAAATAGAAAAAAATTTAATATTAATGAACTAGATTACAAAAATGATTAATTAAAAAATAAAAAGCAAAGACAAAATAACCTACCGGAAGAAAAAAATTAATAAAGAAAAAAAATCTAAATCAATTGAGTTAAACTATCAAACACGGAATTCATGTAATGAAAGTATGATAATTAAATAGAAAAAAAATTAATATTAAAAAGTTATAGAAAAAAATAAACTATAAACATAAGTTTTTTCAGTGTAGACTGCACTGTGCAATTCATAGTAAAATGTTTAAAAAGAAAAAGAAAAAGAAAAGGAAAAAGAAAGACATATACCACGGTTTAATTTTTTTTTTTGCATAAAAAATATATAAAAAAATTAAGATATAAGAGTGTTAGGTCTTTTTGCAAATATATACTCAAAAGTCTTGGGTTTAGTTGCAACGCTTGACCCAAAAATAATATTTATAATATTAAACTTTATTAACTTAAGTTTAAGTGAGTATGACTGCAATATCGAACTTAAGAGCATTAGATGTGGGTCTGACTATAAAATTGTATCATAAAAGTATGAGAAATAAATTGATTAATTATATAAAAAAAACCAATAGAAACAAAAACTAATGAAGAAAAAGAAAAAAAATCTGAATTAATTGGGTTAATCCTTCAAATCAGATTATTCTATCAAACCTGAGATTTGTGTTATGAAAATTTGATAACTAAATAAAAAAATTAACAAGTTTATCCAGAATTAACTGGATTAACCCGTGAAGTCTGAAATACGTGTCACTAAACTAAACAAAAAAATAAATTAAAAAAGTAAAAAAATATAATAATTAAATAAAAAATTAATATTAATAAACCAACTTAAATAAAAAATTCATTAAAATAAAAAAAAACAAAAAAAAACAGCTCACTTTTTCATTTATTTTTAGTATATATTATAATATAATAATAATAATAATAGTATAACATATTAAAAATGAGAAAAGTTAAAAGGTGTGGGGCAGCTACAGAAGTTTCCCCACACCTTTTACTTTTTAGGATATGTTATAATATAATATAATAATATAATATATTAAAAACGAGGAAAGTTGAAAAGTGTGGGAATATAACATACTAAAAATGAGGAAAGTTAAAAAACCGGGGAAATCACACTACTTTTTTCATGTCTTTTAAAATATTATTAATAAAGTATTTTTTTCACATCTATTAGAGTATTATTAATAAAGTTTTTTGTGATGATAATTATAACATGGTGATCGACGAGAGACAAAAAGTTATCTAAACTTGCTTTTTTAGTAAAAAAAGTATTTTTTAAAATTTAAATTTTTTATATTAAATTAAATTTTTAATATTTATGCATTACTTTAATATGTTTATATTAAAAATGAAAATTTAAAATTTAAAATATTATTGTAGTGTATTTTTTAATATTTTTGACATCACCTAAAAACATAAATAATAATTAATTTGAAATAAAAAATTAGTTTTTTTTTAAAAGACTTTTAAAACTAAAAAACAAACGTTATTGGAAGAGAGTCGAGAAGGCTATTCGCTCGATGTTACCTGCAGTAGTACGTGACACCCAAACTGGTAAGATTTGTTTCCCTTCATTTCTAAGGAGACGACAACCTTCGAATAAACTAGACCAGCAGTGGTTGTCCAAGCTGGAAACCAATTATTTTGTCTAGAAACAACGTCCTAGTCTATGTATCATCAGGCAACTCCCTGCAAGTTAACTATCGCTATTGGGGCTGTTCACTTAGATAAAAAATATTGTTTTGGTCATCGTCGTATTTTAAGTATCCTTTCTGATTTTTTTAAGGGAAAAATATCAAAAAAAAGTACATCGCCTTTCAGCTTCGATCACTCTTGCCAATATTCTAATTACCAAAACAAGTGTACATAAAGACCAAATTAAGAATAGTTGAAAGCAAAGTAAAAAAGGGTTATGGTAAAAGAAAGAAAGCGAAGAACATGAAGGGGGGGCAGGTGTAGACAATGAACATGCCGAGGGTTGACTGAGAGTTGGGAGAGCACGATACTTCAACAACCCCCTTGATGTCTTTGATTGTAGGGTCAACAGTTTCTTAGTACAATTCAGAAACTACAATGTTTGTCTGTCTTATACATGTGACACAGTATTAAAAAAAAAAAAAATTAAGATCACTCGAAAGTCCACTAGCGGGGGTGGTTGAGAGAGGTGATGCTGTCAAAGGAGCATCTCGAGAGAGAGAACAAGAACAGAACGTTAGGTCTCGTGCTTGAACTCTCCAGTCAAACCAATCTTGCGTCCGAGGCCACCCTCCTTCCGCTGCTAATGAATCTGGTATGGCCTCTCATCACGTGATTATCCCACCCGAATAAATTAATATCCAAAATATCAAAATTTAGCATCTAAACATTTATGTCGCATTAATTAGCGTCTACTCATTGCTCCCTCTGAAAGCCTGACGCACCGAAATAACGAGGAAAGTTTACGCATCCACAGTCAAGTAACACAATGAGTGCTTGATTTGAATAATCGAAACGGAACAGAATTGCATGTCCTTCTTGTTCACCGTTCTTCGAAACGGAGCGGAATTGCATCTCCTTCTTGTTCACCGTTCTTCGGAATTAAGTGAGAATCATTATCGAAGCAGTTTAAAATAATTAAATAATGTTTTTAATTATTTTTAGAAATATATTTCGGCTGCTTCTTATTTAAAATACTTTTTAATCGAAACTAAGTTTACAAGGTGTGTTAATGTCACTTTAAAAATTTGATTTCTTACAACCAGCTATTGTAATTTTCTTATAGTTTCATCCCCCCCACAGTCCATTTCTACTGGGAAATATCTCAATATCATAAGAAAGTTATTAAAAAATAAAAAAATTAAAAACAATAAAAATAAAATCAATAAATCTTTTTTAATCAAATAAAGATGATAAATTTTTTAGCGATCTACCAATATATTTACTCATTGAACCATGTATTTCTATATTTTGGTTACGTGACACTATATAATGGTCACCTTTTATATTCCTTTTATTTTATAAAATCTTATTTTTTTTTTCAATTATCTCTTCTCTTGTGTTTGCTTATTGAACCATAATTGTTTTCCTTAAATTCCCAGATCCTTTCATTTTTTTTTTTGTTTATATTTAGTTGTACACAATCAAATTTCACAATTTAGACCCCAAATTTCCCTCTAATTATATCAATTTAATCCACCTATTTCCAACCCACACCATAACATGTAACACAAATTAACAACCTTTCCTCATTTTCCATTTTTTTGAATTTCTCATCTTTAACAACCAATAATTAATTAGGTTTCACAGTACATTAATTTCAACATGTGAATCAACCTAATTGTAGTCAATTAAACGTTTCAACGACAATAATTTTTTTTTTGTTTTTTCAACGACAATAATTAATTAGGTTTCACATTGTAATACCTTTTTGAAATTTCTGTATGCTTGGTGGAAGACTGTATAGTTGACGAGCGACGGATGTGTTGTCCTAGCATGATTTTAAGACAAAATTTAAAAACGAACCTCATTTAAGCTATCATCAAAAGATGAAATAGCAAGAGTTCGATCTTGACACTGAAAGAAGAAGGAATATGAGTGATAGAGTATGAGAGGTATTTTCATTGCCTTTCCATGTTTGTTCCTCATTATATACCCACTAGGAAGCATATGGATGAAAGGTTGCGAGATGGGTTCATACCAAATTTAAAGCAAAAATTGATTGCTTTGTAATTCAGGACTATGAGAGAGTTGATTGAATCAACTCAAGCCTTGAAGGTGCGAATTGTGAGATAATTATGATTTAAGGGTTCCAAAACTTGGACCCCAATTATTTGGTCATCTGAGGTGAAATGAATTTGTTGTAATGGAGGATGTATTGTCAATTCTATCAAACAAAGTTTTAGATGACGATGTATGGCCCCCTGTTTTTGTAAAAGAGAAAAAATCAGGTGTACTTGAGCTTTTTTTATTCAAGGCCACATGTGCTAGTCAGTTCTTCGATGTGTGTTTGATCTTATTTTAAATAGCCCTTTATTTATCTTTATTTTAGAATAAAATTCTTTTTGAATAAAATCATTAAAATTATTTTAAAACAACTATCCAATCAAGCCATTGTTTTCAAATAGAATTGGAGCTTTTAATGGTAATATTAGTTATTGCTTTAGATATAATTTTATATACGAACCGAATATGTAGATTGTTTTAAGAATTTCTCAGGAATATTTGATAATAATAATAATAAATTATCTATTTATTATTGTTAGTTTTTATATAATTTTTTCAATTAATTATTCTCATATATTTTTTCATAGAAAATCATGGAGTCATGATTTTGTTTACTTATTGAAACTTTCTTTATAAATCATGGTATGTTTTTATTGAAATAACAATACTTCCTATATAAAAAAGATTTTATTTCAAAAAAAAGAAATACAAAATATACAAAGAGAGTTTTAATTAAAAAGATACATTTTTTTCTTGAATATAAATTATCGGAATTCTTTATTATGAATATTTATTTTATTTTAATTTAGTTTTTATGAAAAAAAACCACATTGTTAATATATATATATATATATATATATATATATGTCCATCTTCCAAATCAATGAAACTAATTGAAACAAGCCAATACATTTGAGAAGAAATCGAAACATTCCATTAACAATTATCTATATATATTCATCTTGCAAATCTAATAGATTAAGATTTTCGAACTCGGAACTTTAACGGGGAAAAAAAAAAAGATTTTAATTTCCTACACGAAGTAAAATCACACACACAAAAAAATCATCTGAAAGTCCATTAGCACGTGAGGAACTGGGAGAGTTAACGGCGTTAAACATTACGGCAAATTATTGAAGTAAACAAGAAGAGGACCGGTAGGAGTACTCAATAGGCATCATCGCCTCACCCCCCGTGTTTAACCCTCCAGTCAACCATTCTTGCATGCTAAATTCACCTTTCTGATCGCACGAGTCTGGTAAAATGTTTCATCACGTGACTAACCGTATGTCTCTATGAACACCATCCATGAACTTATAAAATTGTGCCGAGTGCCTGCTGAAACCTCGCAGCATCCTTTTAAAAGATTTTGTATTCGTTGTGTGCTTTGTAAGCAAAATTCAAGTTGCCTAAAACATCATTAGTACTATTGCTGCCATGGTGACTCCATCAGTGCTAGTTCCTCGAGTTGAGAGTTTGGCAAGCAGTGGGATTAAATCAATCCCAAAAGAATATATTCGGCCCCAAGAGGAGTTAAATAACATCGGCAATGTTTTCGAAGAAGTGCAGAAAAATGAAGGGCCTCAAGTTCCAACCATTGATTTGATGGAAATTGAATCTGAGGACAAAGCGGTCCGGGAGAAATGCCGGGAAGAAATAGTCAAGGCAGCTAAAGAGTGGGGTGTTATGCACCTTGTTAACCATGGGATTCCTGATGATTTAATCGATCGTGTCAAGAAAGCTGGCCAGGTTTTCTTTGATCTTCCAATTGAGGAAAAAGAGAAGTATGCTAATGATCAGGCTTCAGGAAATGTTCAAGGGTATGGAAGCAAGCTAGCTAACAATGCCAGTGGGCAGCTTGAGTGGGAGGACTATTTTTTCCATCTCATTTTCCCTGAGGACAAGCGTGACATCTCCATATGGCCTAGGACACCTAGTGATTATACGTAAGCTTTCTTTCTTTTTTGAGAACTTTTCCTTTTTAGTTAATCCTACGTTGCTCAGACTCCAGATCCATATCCTACGTGGGTTCATGTCCGAAACTTGTAGTCTCGTACCCATGTGTCGGACTTGGCTATTCTTTCTATATTTTATTAAGATATGTCATACAAGGCAAATTGAAGGATGGAAGAAACACAGTCTGTGATAGCCAAGTCAAATTCTTGCAGTTTATTCAATTTCATCTCGAACTTACAATATAAACCATAAAATTTACAACTTTGCAGTGAAGTCACTAGTGAATATGCAAGGCTGCTGAGAAGTTTAGCGAGCAAAATTCTGTCAGCGCTATCACTTGGCCTGGGATTGGAAGAAGGAAGGCTAGAAAAGGAGGTTGGTGGCATGGAAGAGTTACTACTCCAAATGAAGATCAACTACTACCCCAGGTGCCCTCAACCAGAACTAGCTCTAGGGGTTGAAGCTCACACGGATATAAGTGCACTCACTTTTATACTCCACAACATGGTGCCTGGCCTTCAACTCTTCTATGAAGGCAAGTGGGTAACAGCAAAATGCGTCCCCAACTCAATCATCATGCACATTGGCGACACTGTTGAGATCTTGAGCAATGGGAAATACAAGAGTATTCTTCACAGGGGACTTGTTAACAAGGAGAAGGTAAGGATTTCATGGGCAGTTTTTTGCGAGCCGCCGAAGGAGAAAATCATCCTCAAGCCACTGACAGAAGTTGTGACTGAGGCTGAGCCTCCATTGTTCCCTCCTCGCACCTTTGCACAGCATCTTGCGCATAAGCTTTTCAGGAAGACCCAAGATTCTCTCACCCCCCCAAAGTCTGATTAATGGAAGCACATCCCTGCTCTTCAAGCTATTGTGCATGCTGCCCTGGTTCCTATGAGACTATCAAGAAACAAACTACAAGAAGAAGAAAGACGGTTCATAATGACCACGCCTGTGGTGCCTTACGTTATTTCGAGTTCGTATGGTGATTTGTTTTCTATTAAAGTATGTAGCAGGTTTAAGACCGTGGATATGTGTCTGTCCTCTTTTTTCAATTGGTTGCTATATTAATTATGTACCTGCTTTAATTTGATTGAATAATGTAGACCGACTTTTCTTCTTCTTGCAAGGTCAACTGTTGCTGGAATATATAAATCTTAAATATAAGGTCTGTCTGTAGAAGCATGTAGTTAGCATTACGTTGACTGACGAGTACGGCATCTTTGAGTTTTCTAGTTACGCGAGAAATACGAACTTTGTTTCCTTGCAAAAGGGAACTACTCCTCTTCATAGGGGTGGTTGTGGATAGAGTCGGTGGGATTTTTACTATCCAATCCAATTCTTAATATTTTATAAAATATAAACATCATCTATTTAGTTTTATTTTAGGCCGGTGGAGGTTAGATATATTATGTTGGATTAAATTTTTTATGACTGCTACAAATATTTTCAGGTTAGCTATGTTAATTTTTATTTTTATTTTTTAATAATTCTAAAAAAATATTCGATTGCAATTATTAAAACAAGGTAGAAATAATATAAAAACTATCATAATTTACATATAAAATACAAAATAAAAATCCAAATGAACCCCTAATACAGTTCTTAATTCTTACACACACTATTATTTATAATATTTACATTATAAATTAAGTTGATAATCTTATTTCATCCTGTTGGTTTTTATATTTCAAAAATATTTTTTAAAAATTTTTATTTTATTTTTTATTTTAAATTAATATTTTATTTTATTTTTAAATTATTTTAATGCATTGATATTAAAAATAATTTTTTAAAAATAAAAATATTATTTTAATATTTTTTAAATAAAAAAACCATAACTATCCTACTAAACATCCCTGTAATTTCTAATCATAGAGAGGTTGTCAAAAAAATGAAAAGTTTTTTACAAAAAAAATTCATTTTTAAATTTATTTTCACTTAAAATTTGTTATAGTGTCAACAAACTAATAAATAAACTCAAAACATTTCTAAATTCAATCAAACTAAAAATAAAATCCCCTCTTAAATTTGGTTTTTTCCCTTTTTATCATTTTTTAATTCCACGTACCATTTTCTTATCATCGGATGTATATATTTTCAAAACATGATGCCGAATGTAACAGAGTTGGGTTAGATGAACAAAAGAGAAGATTAAAAAAAAAAAAAACTGTAGTGCTAAGATAGAATCCATAAAAAAAGTTATACAGGGGTAATCCATAAAAAGAAAAAATAATAATCAGAAGTTAAGATAAAACCAACGACTAACCTCATTACTGCCATTTACAAGAACGGCATTAAGATTTAAGAACATAGATACTTCCAGGGGTTTTGTATGATTCAAGATCATTACAAACACGATGAATAGTTCAGTTTTATCTTAATAGATGTCAGTATGCGAAACAATTACAAGACATAACTGCATATCCTACCTATCATTCAATCTGATAGACTGATTGCAAAGGTTTATTAGAAAAGAATGCCTTCAAGTTTGTGAAAATTAGCTGATATACTGCTTCAAATGATTCTGGGGTAGAAATAGCTCTGTGTGGAGACAACACCACGTTGTCCAGTTCAAATAGCTCTCTAGGCACATCAGGCTCATTCTCAAACACATCAAGACCTGCACCACCAATATCTCCTCTCAACAAAAACTGCACTAATTCTTTTTCATCAATAAGACCACCACGTCCAACGTTAATGATCACCCCTTTCTTTCCCAATGCTGTCATCACATCCTTGTTAATTATATGGCGAGTTTGTTCTGTCAGTGAACAACAAAGAACGAGAGCATCACTGTGTGCTGCAAGGTCGAGGACATTAGCATAGTAAGGAAATGGAACAGATGGCTTCTCCATTCGCGAATTGTAAGCAATGCTACAGCCAAACGCCTCCAGTCTTTTTGATACTTTAAATCCAATACTTCCAAGTCCAACTATCCCAACTCGTTTTCCTCTCAACTGCAATTACATTACATTTTATGTTACTTAAGAACCAATTTGCTACCAATGTGCTCTATCAACATCCAAAAGTCATGCAGCAAAGAAAATGAAGCAACGCTGAACATGTATCTGTGTATACACAAATCAACAAAGGTAGTGATACCTTCCTGCATAACAATATTATAAGCTAAACCCTGTATCTTTTTCTTTGTTTTTTTTATAAGGCAAAGAAAATTCATTAAACACCTTGGAAGCAAAAGACAAGCAAACAAGGAGAAAGAAAGTTTACAGTAGACAAGGGAGAAAAGGAGAGGAATTCGGAAGCAGACAAGGAACCTAGAAGAAAATAACTCAGACTAACAACAGGAGACAAAACAAACCACCATCACAAAGCACAACTGCGGAGACCAAACAAAGCTAACAAAGAGACCAAAATAACAAGAAGAAGGGCAGAAGGTACCAGCAGCCTAAAGCAGAGTATGCACAAAACAAAAGCATGACAATGGAGGGCAGACCAAGAGAGAAAGTCAAACAACCAAAATGGTCAAGAGAAATCCAGCAAAAATACAGGCAACAAAACAATAAAGAAGCCTCCTGCAACTTTTAGAACTCATCAATCCTCAACATTGGGACGCAGCTGAGCTTCAGAATCCTCTTTAGTCTCTTTCTCAATTCAGCCTATAAGAAAGTCAATTATAGCATCATCCCCATTGTTTGGTCCAGACCTGGAGGTCCTGGACCACAACCTGAGAAAGGCAACCAACCTTCCAAGAGAGTCCAGCTTCATCTCTGAGAGCATTTGGAACAATTTTTGGACCAAGAGTTTGAACAGGATCTATAGGGTTCAATTCAGCTTCAGAAATAACATCTCTATTTATCGGTTTCTTGATCTTCCTTCTTTTCCAACCTTATTAGTGATGAGATTAACCCTTTGAGAAATATACCTACAAATCTTCCTAGCCTTAGCTCTATTTTTCCCGTTGTTTTCACCTAAGAATGAAATCTGAGAGAATCTTATCAACTTCATGGCCAGAGCTAAGAGATTTACCATTACTATGAATGGAACACCTTGAGTTCTCCATAAGGGAGTTGGATGATGACGGTTAGCACACTCCACTCGGTCTGTCCTTAGCATGTGGGGAAGATATTGATAAAGAAGCTTCATGCAGCTCAGCATGAAGAGATGGATGAGATGCCACTTCAATAGATCCTTGAAAATCATTCCCGTGAGCTGCTATATCATTGTCAACCCCCCCAAGTTCGGGCAACCAGACTACCAAAATTGTCACAAGTGCTCTGCTTGTGAAGATAAGGATTTACTATCGAAAACTTTGTTTTTGGAAAACCAATTGACAAGCATCTTATCATAAGGCTCTTCCCTAAAGCTTACTTCATGGACCTCTCCATTAACATCATCGTTATAGCTTGCTCAACGAAATCATGATCACATGAACTGATGATAACTCTACCACATCAAGTCTCTGCTTCTTCAATGTATACTCATCAAGGCTTATAAATCTTTAAAACAAGTTGGCTAAGGTAGAGAAGAACTTCGCATTTCACACATGGAGGGGGTGTACCTTGACATCTTGGTCAAACAAAGCATTCACCACTTTTGGCACATGAATCCTAAGGCTCAACACTATAAAAACATGCGGTGAATAAATACTAATTCTCGATCACACAAAACATTTCTTCGCTTGAAGGTAAAGACAATAGCATCATATTGCCACCTAATAGGGTTAGCTTAAATGAGCTGTAACCTCTGATCATGAGCTGATGGGATGATTTAGGGGTGAGCATAACCAAAAGCCTCTACTCCTTTGCCATTTAATGCCATTGTCGTCCACATCAAACACTAAACTCGGTTCCAAAGAGATCAATCTGATTTCCTAAGACACTGTTGTTAATGCAATCTTCAAAGCTTTTGTATAGTCTTAACCCTTTATGACATGAGCACCTATTTTTTTAATTTAATAGCATAATTATTTTTATTAAATATTTATTTAATTGTTAAGATTTACAAAGATTTGTTTAGTTTTAATGTTAGTTGGATTTCATTATCCATGTAATTTTTAACATGGAATCTTTTTCCAATAAGGATTTTAGGTCTAAAACTAATATAAATAGGGATAATAGCTTATTTTTCATTAAAGATTATTGAATTACGAACTTTGTAGAAAATATCAGAGTTTTCTCTCTATTTTTCTACAGTTTTAGATGTAATCTTAGGGCTTAAGGACTCTACTTTTTATTTATATTTACATTGCGTCAATTAATATCAGAGTAGGTTGCTCTCTTTAACAGATATAGACAGTAGCAACAACCTACCCCACAATGCAGGAGTGAAAGCCATCTGGAGCATTGTGGAAGCTAGATCATTTGGAGCAAACAATAACAACAATGTCAAATAGCTTAGAACATCTAGTTTGACCAATGGGAGGCACAAATAAAAATTGTGCGGAGAAGATGAATGTGCTTTGAGACTTGCCTCGGCGCAAGCCTAACCCCATACTTATTTCTGAAGATGCACCTAGACAATATTATCTATATGGAGGGAGGGTGTTGGTGAAGATGAATTTTATGAGGGGTCATAAATATTTAGCAAGTCAAGACATACCACCACAACCCGAGAGATAACAAGCAAACAAATTTTGGATAAAAGTAAAACTAACTCCCTTTAATTGAGATATGGATATAAAAGAGTTTCTTGATTGGATCACACAATTTGACAAGGTAATGGAATACGTGGGTATCAAAGAAAAGAAGATGGTGAAACTAGTAGCCTATAACCTAAAGGGCGTAGCTTCTTCCTAGTGAAAACATCAGACAAGTACACAATAAAAAAAAGGTGACAACCTATTACATTATGGATGTATATGAGAAAAAGATGAATGAAAGGTTCTTCAATCATGATTACAAGAAATATTAGTTTCAAAGATATCAAGATTGTTCGTAAGAGAATAAATATGTCAATGAATATACTATTAAATTTCAAAGGCTAACAAAACATAATCGACTTCAAGAGATGATGAATTGGTATATGGTGAGATTTCTTAGGGTGCTAAAGCCAACAATCCAAGATAATATTAGAGTACATATGTTGTTTGCACTTGCTGAGGCAGGAAATATAGCTTTAAAGGCTAAGATGTTAATGAAGAAGATGGCTGGTAGCAATAGCAAATTTGATACTTCTAGAAGGCTATACAATGAGGTTAGCAAATTCAGTACCCTTGACAAGGGAAAGGCAGTAACCTTTTATGAGACATGATGCTGCAAAACCTAGCAAAGCCTCGAGAATGCAAGCTGATATGAACAAACCAAGCAAACCCTATTCCAAGCTAATGATGGGCAAGTTTTTTAAATATAGAGAGGTAGGATACAATCCTAGTGATTGTAGGAGACAAAAATCGATCACCATGATTGTATGGCAATATGAGCAAGAACCCTTAAAAAACAAGGGCAAGCTATGCTAACCTGATAGAGATGACAGAATACTTATATAAATATGATGGCTATGATGAGAGGCAAACCTACATGGTTAGGAAGATGCTACTGGCACCAAATGTTGCTAGAGATTCACGGCAAAATAGGTTATTTTGTACTCGATGTACCATAAATAATAACTTGTTTGATTTGATCCTTAATAGTGTTAGGTGTGAAAATATTATTGATAAGCATATTGTTGATAAGTTGAAATTTTCATTAGAATCATATCCTGAACCATATAAAATTGGGTGGATTAAGACAATAGAAGAGATAAGGATAACTCAATGCTGTAAGTACTTTTCCATTAAAAAGTATATGGATGAGATTTATTGTGATATGGTAGAAATGAATGCATGTAGTTTTAATATTCAGTAAGCATTGGCGATATAATGTAGATGTTATACACTTGGGTAGAAATAACTTATATAAAATTAAAAAGGATAGTGTGAATTATACGCTTATACCACTAAAAAGGGAACCCAAACCCAACTTTCAAGTTAAATCATAAGCAACTTGAAGCATCAATTATTCAAGTTGATGATAAAAAAAGAGTAGGGAAAAATTCCTATTCCCGAATCATAAACACCTAGTGTTTTGCTGTGGTATGTAATATTTTTGGTGGTGAATCAGTTGCTCCAATTATAAGTCATAATTAATGTTATTCTTAAAGGAATAACCTAAAGTCATTAAAAATGTTAAAAAGTTAGAGGAACATGAAGTAGAGGTGAAATTCACAAGACAATTTGAAGTCAGTTAATATGTTGAGTTTAAACCAACTAATGATGGGTAGAACAAGTTATTGGAATTGATTAGGAGGTTAAAGTTGATATCAAAGACGACTTCAATATGGATCTATCATCCAAACCAAACCAAACCATATCAAATCAATCTCCTAAAATTACCAATACAGTAAGTGGTCAAGACATTGTTGTTAGGGATGATCAGACATGTCATCTAAAGTTTTCATTATCTCAAAAGATGGTTTCATATGACCTTGATTTTTTGGGTAATGAAAAGTTTTGCCTAGGTTCATAAACTCCATATGAAATTGGATATAAGATATTTTGAGCAAGCTATCTCATGCATAAACTGGTAACAAGGTTAATTTAAAGTATCTATTCCTTCGAAGTAATTGAGGTCTATGTCTGACACTAACTCGAGAGCAAGTTTTTTACATGTGAAGAGGACTGACGCACAACATTATTTTTTAATTTTATGGGATAATTAATTTTATTATAATATTTATTTAATTGTTAAGATTTAAAAGGATTTGTTTAGTTTAGGTATCCTTATAGTAGTTGGGTTTTATTAGCCTTGTAACTTTTAAGAAGGAATCTTTTCCAATAAGAATTTTAGGCTTAGAACTAATATAGATAGAGATGTCTAACTTATTTTTCTGAAAATATCATAGAAAAACCTTAGGACCTGATAATGCAAATTACCAAACTCTAGTGCTGAATCGTCTGGAGATAGCAGTATGAATATGAGTTGTCTCCATGCTGGACTCTTTGATAAATCTTGCAACATTGAGGCTCTGTCTTTCCTTTGTCGACCTTGAAAGAATCAATCATATATTTTGAAAGCACTTGAGGAAGTTATGCTCATATTCTTTCTCATGAATACCACAAAACCATATCTACGGCCACTTCTGTTGAGCTTCTTAGGCATAAAGGCATGAACCAGACAGCTAAAGGGAGAAAAAACATATCAGAATTGATGAAGTTGGACCACATTAGGGAAGTTTTCGACATACAAGGATAAGATTGGGCTTGGGAGCACACAAGGAAGAGGTGGTTAGATTAGGGGGAGAGGTTAGGGGTGGCTGAAGAAGATGGAGCGGTGGAGGTGCGGAAGTGATGTACAGGATGGAAGAGCAAAAGGCTAGTGCAAAATAGGGTCATTGGGGCAAATAATTGAAAAGTTTGTGTGCAATACTACGTATGCCAGTCTTGCTGTGCCGAGGATTGAAATCAAAATCCCCTTAGCATTTCAACTACATAGGCGTAAGCAAAGCATGAGAGGAGCTTTTTGAAAATAAAATAAAATCATACTGTATCTATAGTTGTGAGCATTGCTTTTCTTTTCAGGCCAATATCAGAGTCAATCTATCTATCATCTCAGTAGCAAAAGATTCAGTTATATTTCCAATTAATAGCAGCAGAAAAAAATCAAGATTTGACACACCATCATTCATGATTTCTCAGAATAAGAATATTTCAAACTATCATCACTATAATCCACCTGTTGGTTTAATTAAATTTAGCATTCTGGTCAGGCTACGTTTTACAATCAGCTTCAAGCTAAAAGAATATGTATAATTTCAATAAAAAAAATGAATTAAAGCAAACTAGATAGAGAAATAAGAAAGAAAGAACCTTGGAAGCTAGTGGATAATCTCCCTTAACAGGCCACAAGCCGGCACGAAGGAATCGGTCTGCAGCTGATATTCTACGCCAAACATTAATCAACAAAGCCACCGCATAGTCTGCAGCATCCTCCGCGAATGCAGTACTAGCATTCGTCATAATAATTCCACGACGGCGACATTCCTGTATATCAATGTGGTCAACGCCAGCACTAGACGCCACTATGAGCTCCAATGAAGGAAGGAGATTGAGAGTTTCTGCGGTGACGGGAGTATAGCCCACACAGATGAGAGCTCTAACAGATTGTGCATGATTGGACAAGAAGGAGTAAGCAGGTTCAGGTGAATCAGCTGGATCAAGTAGGTGGAAGTGAGGCCGTAGGATGTCATTCAGTGGCAAGTTGAATGATGGGAGACGAAGCACGAGGACTAGATGGAGATCCTCATTTGACTGCAACCCTTCTTGATTTGCCTCTACAGCCATGGGCAAATCTTGGGGATTGGCGTTATTTCTCTCCATGTCGCTTTGTTTCTTGGAAAGACCACTAGTTTCGTGCTTTGGTGTCCCTCTACTCTCTCTCTCTCTCTCTCTCTCTCGTGATAAGCATTTGTGTCTGTTATTGAAAAGAGAGATATTGTCAAAGGAATCTATGATATAATAATTTATATAAAAATATTATATAAGAGATCCATGATTGGTCAAGCTGACACATGGGGAAAGCTTGCACAAAAAAACAAAAAATAAAAAAAATTATAAATCCATGAGAGGATGGTTCATATATAAAATACACATAGGTGTTTTAAACATATAATGAATTTTTTATAAAAATAAATATTTTTTTAATTATTTTTTTCTTTTCAGATCAGGAATTTTATTTTATTTTTTCATTTAATATTATAGCAACATGCTTTTCTAGTTTTTTATTTAAAGGGAATAATTTTTCTATTTTTCTATCTAGTATTAATTGGATTTTCTAGTTTTTTTTTAAAATATAAAAAGTTGTAATAACATTTTAGCAAGTAAGACTAAAATGAATAAAAATTAAGTGTTTTAAGGGCCTCCTTATAGCATGGCATTTTTTTGTCTTTAAGGTTTTGACCTGTAATAATCTATGTTATTTTTTTGTTCCTGTTTGAGTTGGTTGATATCAAAATTTAATGATTTTGAGTGGTTAATTTCTATGTATTATTAAATAATTATGGTTGAAAAAAATCACAAAATATAATATGTTTATGTAGGAGGGAATGGAGTGGTTCTTAAGAAAAAGACATCAAAGAACTATAAATTGTTTTGTTTGTGTCAATTATTGTTATTGAAAATCTTGGTGGTGGAATTCACGATCAAATTGCCTATACAAAGATATTTTGTTAGGGATATATTATAGAGTGATCTGCACAAAGATGTTATATTAAGAATATATAATGAAAAAACTTGCACAAAAGTGTTATAAATACAATATAGAGTGATCCACATACAAAAATATTTGTGAAAGAAAATGTTTCTAATTGAGGTATAAACTCAAGAACAAGTTCCTTCTAACTTAGAGAGACTAGTGTAGAAGCTTTATGAAAAAATAAATAAATATATTTATTTATTTATTTATTTATTTATTTATTTATTTTTATTTCTTCCTCTTAGTTTAGGAATTTTATCTTGAAAAAGTTTCATCGAGCCTCTTATAGTTCAATCATTTTTTTACTTTATCTTTTTTGATTGAGAAATTACATTTTATATCTTCAGTCAATGAAATTCTCAAGTTAAACAAGATAACTAAATTATCCTTACATATATATAAAAAGAAGGGGAAGAGATTCAAAAAGATATTCAATATAAAGATAAAAGCGATAATGATCATTGTCTTAAAATTCGACTTGGAGATCAACCCTGGCCCAATCGCGGGTTAACAATTAGCCTAGGTCAAGTAAGAAAAAAGATAGTTATTATTATATATAGTTTTAAAACCATACTCAATGGTTTATCTAGAGCAAGACCCTAGTTATGAGTCGAGTTTACTGTTAACTTGTGTTAAAGTAAGAATAAAAATAGTTATTATTATAATTTTAAAATCTGATTTGTGGTTTGATCCAAGACTAGATCCAGTTTATAGGTCGGGTTGACCATTAAACTGAATTAATGTAAGGATAAAAGTGATTATTATCATAATTTTAAAACAACCTAGGTCACGGGTCATGATGGTCAACCCGGCTTGACCTGAGACAAAGTAAAAATAAAAATAATTATTATCATAATTTTAAAACCTGACTTAGAAGTTGACTTGGGGTAAGACCTAGATCACTGGTTAGAAGGGTCAATTCAGGTTAACCCAAGTCAACATATGGATAAAATTTATTATTGTCATAGTTTTAAAACTTAGCTTTAAAATTGATTCACGACAAGGCCTAAGCCATGTGTTGGGAGGGTCAACCCGATTTTATCCAAGTTAATATATGGACAAATATGGTTATTATAGTTTTAAAATATGATTTGGAGGTCAATTTTGAAAACGGTTAGGATCACAAGTTGGGAGAATCAATTTGAGTTGACCTAAATTTAAAAAAATAATCGAATCAATCTTATTTTGATCAATTTTTTTTTAAAAAAAAGTCAAGTGATTTTTTACCTGTATTTTATCTCAAGTAGACCATGTCGCACGTTGACTCGAGTTTTTAATTAGGTCATGTTAAATCAATTTATTCTCTATTTTTTCTTAAATGTGACCCAATTTAGGCCTCAAGTAGTTCTAGTTCTATTTAGTAACTACCAAATAAAGACAAATTATCTAGTCTACTCTAAGGCATTCTAAACATAAGAGAAGAGAGTTATTTGTTCATGTTAATCCAATCAATATTGTCTAGCATACCAAATAATTAATTTGATAAAAAAATTATTAAAATTTTATCAAAAAAATTTAAAAAATGTTATCATGATCACAAATTTCATTTTTATTGAATAATTTTAATAAAAAATCTAAAAATAATTTTTATATTAAGTTCATCTATAATAATTAATGAAATGATTACTAGTATTTGTTTAAAAAAAATGCTATAATCTTATTTGAAAAAATAGAAAAAATTGAATGGCATTTAATGAAATAATAATTTAAACATTATTTTTTTTATTTTATTTCTAATTGGTATCTAAAAAAATAATTTAAAAAATTAAAAGACATAATAAAATGAGGCCAGACTTGTGGGCTTGGAAGGATAAAAGAAGTCTAAGTGTATGTGGGCCTATAAGGCTAATCTGGTATGCCTAGTCTTCTTGCTTTGTTTTTTCTTTTTTAATAAGTTGAATGAGATAATATTTGTTTTGTTTTTAAAACAAAATTTGCAAATAATGCATTGTCAACTTGTCAAGATTTCAATGGCTAAAAAAGTTAGGGTATGAGTTTTGGGACTTTAAAAAATCTATTTAAACAGATCTTTTACTTGAAAATATTTAAAAAACATATATAAAAAAACACCTAAATAAACATATTATTGATGTTGAAACACCCTTAAATGGATTAGAAAATTAGAATTAAACTAGATAATAAAAAGTTTCCTAAGAATTAATCTACTTTATTTGACAAAATAGTAGTAAAAAAAATGAAACTTCTCCTTTCAAGAAAAACCCAATGACACCAATATTAACTTTATTTTTTTGTTAGGTTTTAGTAAGCCAACCTTTTTCTCTTCTTCCATGTTTTTAAGATACTTGTTCTCTTTTCTATCCAAACAAAAAAATTAAATTTTAGGATCTAAATGCACTAAACTAAAAGAACAATGACAAATTATATAAACTAATCAATTTGAGGAGCAAACTTAACAGTTTTGTATGCCTTTTATGTCAAAGATTTTATTTTTTATGTCAAATCCAGTCCTTCATCTTTTAATTGTTTTTTTTTTTTAAATAAGCTAAAACTCAATTTATTAAAATTTGTCATTAATCCAATGTTGGATTATTTTACAAAATTCAGGGTAAGTGAGATAACATAAATTGGAAAAGATCCAAGTGCATAAATCCATGAAAAAAAAATTCAAAAGGGAGAAAAATAAATGGAAAATAAGTTTAGGGATAGAAGTTAACAGATCCAAGGAAAAAAAAATGGAAAGAACAGAAAAACATGAGAGAATAAACACTAGATGTTAGTAAACCGCCTATCTCTTTGAGTGTATAGTCTTTTGTAGCCATTGGCTTTGCGAGGCATCAAGCAACATGAAATCGAATCCCTTTAATTTACACACTACGCTGGGGTGGGATTATGGGAGCAAGAGGGCATGCATACCATTCTATAGTCCGAAGTCTGATGGACCTACTAGTGGAAAAGAAAAGGTTAGAATTAATAGGGAAGGCATGGTTTTTTACTTATAATGAAGAATTAATAGGGATTATAGGAGCAAGAGGGCATGCACTCAGAATGCACTTCTACAAGCCTTAGATGTAGCCAGAATGTACAAAAGTAGAATCATCTCATTGTTTGGAAAATAAACTGTTTAGAGCTATTCAATATTTGCAGAATTATAATAACGTAAGCAAAGTAATAATAAGCATGCATATAAAAAAATTTAATTAAATTTCACATGCATATACACAACATACAAATGTATCAAATTAAATAAGTAGAAAAAAATTAGAACAAATACTTGTAAAATTTCATATGAAAATTAAGAAATGAAGAATGTTGTTGTCAATTATTATATCCTTTTTATTCAAGGCTAAATTGATGCAAATTATTTCAATGCGAGCAGCCTCCGAGAATATTTCTAACAATAACACCTCAAGAACTTGCACTGCCTATCAAGATCTTTGAATTAAGAAGATAGACCCAATTTTCTCTCTACAATAACCAAATGTAAAGCTCTAAAATTACATAGTTGATAGAATGAAAAACAAGCAATAATGAAAATAGATAGCAGTAGACTTGCTCGATTTATTGTTGTGGCTCTGGACACTCTCCCCATCCTCTATGGGGACCTAGACTACTTAAATTAATTCCGACAACTAATCTAAGCCTGAGCTAGCTAAGCCTACACGTGTAGTTTGGAACCAAACTCCACATAACCTTTCTCTTCTACAAATTTTGGTGCTCTGCCAGGCTAATTTTTACTTTCAATGCACTGGTGTATAAGTGATTTGAAAATCTTATAATTTTTCGTTGTGGGATTAAGGTTTTTTAATTTAATTTTTTTTATCAACCTAATATAAATTAATTTTTTATTCATCTATAATTGGTTTCAAACATGTTAAATTTTTTTCAATAAAATCTAAATCCTAATCCTAAATGTGATTGGATCTCACTTTTAATTTAGTTTAAAATATTTTTATCAATCATGTATAAAAAAAAATACTCATGATTATGATTAGGAATATAATATGTTTGATGCAATTAAGGAAACATTTAAATTAAAAAAACTTAAGATGCTAGATGAAATTTTAATTTTATATTTATCTAATATATTTTTTTAAGTGATTTTTTTTAAACTCGTTATTATATTATGTTTAATTTTATTAAAACTTAAAAATAATAAAATTTAAATTTTTAACCGCTTTATCATTGAAATTATAATAATATCACATAATTATCCCAATCAGAACTTTAAATTATTTGATAAGGGTCTAAGAATTGTTTTATATTTCTCTGACACTATTCATTTCCAATTGCTTCAAGATAATTGTTGAATATTGGTGTGTTGGTTTGATGCTTCAAAGGCAGTGCATATGATGATGAATATTACATGAACGGATCATCATCCATGGATTATTTCCTATGAAAAAGAAAATGATGCTATATATGGCTATTGTACGAGAGTGTGTGAGAATATGTGTGTGTATCAAGCATTGAAAATTAAAAATGCATGGCATCTTTAAGTCAAGCGACCACCAATCTTACAAAAGCTCCTTCAGCTTAAATAGAGGAAAAGCTATGAATTTAGGTAGGGAGTGTTATTATTTCTATAAAGCCTGGAACAGCTGATTACCACAGGCAACAAAGAAACTTGTTACAAGTTAATATCAAAATATCAGTGGTAGAAGGAAGTGATACCATGCATACCCTTGCAACAAAAACATGAATAGTTTAGGTAAATGAGTTCTATTTCCCTGAGAAGAGATCTGCTAGTTTGCCATTATGCTGCGACAACTAGCAGACATGATCAGATTGGATAATATTTGACATAAAACACCACAAATTTACCTAAACTACCAACAAAAATTAAAGAAGGATATAGGAGAATAAATTGATGAATAAAAAGTGATAAATGTTTGTATATAGGAAAATTAATTGAATCAGGCGATAAAAAATGGTTCAGGTCACTGTGCGAGTTTGCCAACACATGTTGCAGTTACTCTGAAACGAAATGTATATAAATCATACAAAGAAATTATATAATACATCAGTGAAGGATGAAGAACATAACCTAATTAAGCAACACCTCAGAGTTATTTCTTTCATACATCCCTATGATATTTTTCATCATATGAAAAACACTTGGTAGTTAAGGCAGACCAACCTGAGGTGCCAGGAAGAGGAAGTCTAGCTAGCAAGGACAAAAATCTATCTTTCTTCAGTGGAATAAATCTCCCCAAGCAAATAAGCCAACTCTTCCTCGACTAATTTGTAGATCAAGATCACTAGACTATTGCGCTTGTTAGCTTCTGTTGCAGCTCAGAAATATCCAGACTTCTATTGATGAGCTCTACACTTTGGAATGATCAAAACTTGTTTTTGACAACTTTGAAAATTCAAATATTTCCCAAAAATAACTCTGTTTTCTGACGAAGGAGGCTCTGATACCAATTGTTGGTGGGAGAAACCACTTGTGGTGGGTTTTAAACACTCGGGGGGGGGAAAACACCCTCTTTTATTTCAAGAACAACAAACTTACAATAATGAAACAAAAGCTTATAATAACAACCTTTTAGTTGAAATGCAGCTAACAACACTGAACCCTTCTTCAATTAGAATTTCAAGCACTCTTGAAAGAGGAAACCCTTTTTTTGAGGCAGTGTTAATGTCAACCTCAACTCCAACACAACGAGTTCTGACTGTCAAGGTATCCCTCTCACAACCTTCCAAGTTTTCAAGAGCAGAAGAAGGAGACAAGTACCTTTTTAGTTCATCTTTCTTCAAGCACTCTTGAAAGAGGAAACCCTTTTTTCAAGGCAGTGTTAATGCCAACCTCAACTCCAACACAACAAGTTCTGACTGTCAAGGTATCCCTCTCATAACCTTCCAAGTTTTCAAGTGCAGAAGAAGTAGACAAGTACCTTTTTAATTCATCTTTCTTGTCAATCAGCTTTTGGATCTTTTCCTCTTGATGTTTTATATAGTTTACTGTCTAGTGAATGTGATCTGATATAGATCTCTTTCCCTGAAAACATCATAAACTTATATTATCTATCTGTTAATCAATCTATACATAAAACTAATTAGCTTGGCCAAACAAAGAAAAAATAAGTAAACTATGTAATTAACACAACAAATTAAGATTGAAGGGGAAAAAAATAAAAAAAATCAAATTTCTTTCATCATTTGATGTTCGATCAATCAGGAACAAAATATGACCTTGAGATATTTAAGGGGGAGAAGGCGTCGTAGGGACCCATAAAGGTTAGCCATTCCTTGCCTTCTTTGTCTCTCAATGTCTCTATGGATGATTTTCTTCTTGTTGTTGTCATTAGGGTTTTCATCTTTGACAGATCCAAGAGCGATGGATGATTTACGGCGCCGGCCATGTTGAGTTTTGTTGGCAAGATCGTGGCAATCTTCATAAGGTCTTAATGGAACTTTATCTTTAGGTGTTGTCTGTTGTTGGGATGCAAAAGAAGAGAAATATTGGACAAGATCATCAGTGCTATTGTCGTCTATCTGAAAAACTGATGAAATATAATCCATGATCAATGCTCAAAATTTTCTCCCTATCTCCCTTTTGCACGCCCACTATTCTTTTCAAAGTGTAAGTCCTTGAATGGGATATCTCTTTAAGGGGCCTAAGGTTCCAAATATTTAGTGATTTTAATTACATGAACAAGCTTATCTCACGGTGACTTCGCTTTCAAAACCACCTAGCAGGGCTTCTTTTATATATTTGTTTTTTCATAAAACGTAGCTGGTATTTAATGCAATGTACATTTGAGGGCTGCTAATTTCCTAAACCTATTCACATTCACATGCATGAAGGAAACAGCTAGCCTTCTGCAGTGTGGGACATGGAATAGGTTTAACATCTTAATTTAATTCCCATCTGGAAAATTAGTTGCCACCAAAAACCTTACAGAAAGCAGACATATTATCAACCATTGATCATGCATAATATTTTATGGTTAACTCTGTTTGCTCAGTGATCGAACCAGTAAACTAACATGATTCTTCGCAAGGTATATGTGACAATTATGTTTAATGATTTTCTTTTCTGATTTGCTTTCCAAAAAATATAATTGCAGGAATAAATTTCCTTATGAATGCTTTAATTCATAACGTATGGTTTATCAAGGACTCAGTCAAGAGTAAAACTTGATTTCAGTACATGAAAGCTTGGCGAAAAAATATTACATTTCATTGTTAAAAATATAATTGCTAAACATATCCCTATAGTGTTTAATGAAATATATCAAATATATAAAGAGTAAATCGTAAATTATTTGTCGCGCGCTAACTTAGTTTTTCTTCTAGTTTCATCAATTGTTATTTTTCCTGAATCGTCATTCATTTCTTGTCAAGATTCTCAATCTCATCCACTACATACAAAATTAAAATTGAATTTGAAGGGGCTAATGTGAACATTTAAAAAAGAATTAGCAGTCAACTTTTGTCAGATGATTAACTTATAATTTTCAAAAACAGAAGGATCAATTTCAAAAATCGTAAAAAAGAAAAAGAAAAAGAAAAAAAAGAGGCAAGAGGGGATGGTATGGAGAGAAGAGAATATCCCACAATATAAAGAAGATACGCAGAATAGAAAATGTGAACAATATCTTAATATGGATCTTCTTCGAAATGGAAAATGGATCAACGTGTGTGACATTGTTTCAAGGCAAGATCAAGACAAAATCATTTGCCAATACAAGAAGTGATGGGGAAGGCTACTTCTTGTTTAATGATATCGATCATTGTTCGGTAGGAGAGGGAACATGATGAGGTGTGAATTTTGGTTAGGAGGGTCCAGCGATTCAGAAGTGTGTGGATACTTAGACCCATTCTTTCTGGCATAATATTAATAACGATCTGCCAGTAACATATATATATATATATATATATATATCTGCTAAAATTTAATCAAGGGTCAAATTCATAATTTATTTAATGAGCCCACGAGGGAGGGGCATCCTACCAAATTGTTCTTACTGTGTATGAATTGTGTATTCCCTTGATATTTTCTCAGCCTCAAAATACATGAAATGAGATTTGCTTTCTTTAATTTTTGATCCTCAATTCTGAATTCTAAACTCTAAAACCTTGTTTGACTATGAAAACGAAGACTATCCCTTTACATATTTTAGGAACCCATAAGCCATGCAAGAGATGTCAAACAAACCTTCACAAATTAATTGTGAATTATTTAGAAGAAACAAACTAGCTAGTTGTACCAAATATATATGTTATTGATAAATCACAGCAAGTTATATCAAGTTAGTAATTAAAATTTTGTTTATTTATTGGAAAGTATTTTTTTTAAAAAAAATAGATTTATGCAAAGTGAATTATTTTTTAATATATATTAGTGTTATAAAAAATAAATTAGAAAAAACTTTCCAATATTTGATTATATCATAGAAAATTAGTTAAAAAAATAAATCATTGATATTTTATTTTTTTCAAGTTTATTTAAAGAATGAGATGATATCTTATCGCTAATAAAGTTGGAGAGGATAGAATTATAAAAATCTTATTTTATTAATTTTTCTAAAGTTGGAGAGGATAGAATTATAAAAATATTATTTTATTAATTATATTTGGTTATATCATAGAAAATTAGTTAAAAAAATAAATCATTGATATTTTATTTTTTTCAAGTTTATTTAAAGAATGAGATGATATCTTATCGCTAATAAAGTTGGAGAGGATAGAATTATAAAAATCTTATTTTATTAATTTTTCAAATAAAATAAATAAAAACTAAAATAATGAAGAACATATTTGATAGATAAAAAAGTTAATAAATGATGAAATTTAAAAAAATACAATTTTATAAATTATTTTAAATAAAAATAAATAGCAATCAAAAGAATATGGATCAAATATGATAGATAAAATTTTTCAATTACAAAAATAATAGGAGAAAAGTAAATAATAACAAAAAATAAGAATCGAAGCGGAGTTTTTAAGTTTTTTTGGTGATGTAATGACTTTACTATAAAAGTCATATATCATGAGAAAAAAAATATAATAATTATAGATAACAATCCCTATTTTTTGATTTAGATCCTTCAAAATATATTATTAAAAAATATATTTTATAAATTATAAATTTTGAGCCAATTAAAGATAAAATAAATTTTTTGAAATGTGAATTTGTTATGTGCAATCTTTTTTTCATCATATTATTATTTTTAAAGGAACATAAAAAGAAAAGATATTGGAATTTAAGATTATATATAGAGTAATTAAGACATATATTTAATATGGTAAAAGTCATTACAAGAACGGTGAAGTGGGAATAACACCACCTTTCTCTTTGTTATAATTTTCTCTTGGATTAGCCATTAAAGGAATGGAATTAGTTTCTACTCAACCAAAATTATAAATAGTAAAAAAACAAATTATCATGCAAAAAAAAAAAATCATGAAAGGCACATGCACATCTGATTGGATCAAGTTTACTAATTACTTTAAAATTGAACACTTTTTGTTAATAACTAATATGTGACCCGTGCTCTATCATGGGTTAAATAAAAAAATTAAACAAATTTTTTTTGTTCAAAAGATGTAATTATGTTTTAAAAAAGATAAAAAAAAAACAATATTTAATAATAAAAACACAAAAGAAAATAAGCTAAAAAAATGATGAAAACCAATGGTAACCTATTAAGTCGGTGGCACGAGTCATTTGACTAAAAACAATAAGTTTGAAAAAATCTCAACGTCTAATATTTAACTAATTAAATATTAAAAGATAAGATTAAAAATAAAAACTAAATATACAAAATAATAATAATAAAAAGGAAGCAATTATAAGCCCAAAAAAACATGAGTCCGTTGTTGTGGGGCAATGTCGAGACTTGCGATACTAAAAGAGTGCCTCCTAAGAGGTGTTGGAAGGAAAAGGAAAAGAAAAAAGAAAAGAAAAAGGGTTTTAGGTTTTATCATATGATTAAGATTCAAGAGTTGCCACCTAATACTATGGTTATTATGAGGAAATCTATGGTTTGTAAAAATTTAAGTAAGAGACTGATTGTGCAAAGGAAAGACGCATCACCCTCAATATACCTTACCTGAGGTAGACTGCATTATTATTTGATTGTTTTTCTAGGTCAAATTTCAATTCATTGATCTTTTTATAAGGTCTAAGAAAGATCTTTCTTTTTAAGGAAGTCTATATCTTATTGGGTGAAGTTCTAACCATTATAAAATTTAAATCTTAACATCATATTTATTTTGAACTTTGTATTTTTAATGTTGGAGAATATACTCTATTATGTAGTTTTATACCTCTAAATATTAAAGTCTACATCTAAACCCTAATATAAAATGAACAAAATAATTGGTGAAGTGTTTTTGATATTTTTGTCAAATCCTAATGGATAATCATAAATTAGTTATGATATCTTTTTTTTTAATTTTTAAAATATGAGAAAGAAGCATTTTTTTTTTTTTGTTTTTATAAAAAGTATACTTAAAAAACTTCTAGAATTTAGTTGTATGCATGAAAATTTTTTTTTTTGTTTTTTGAAAGAGGAAATTAATTTTAAAAATTTTGAGATTTTTTTTAATTTAAAAAAATAAGAATGTTTTGAAGAAAATTGAATATTTTAATATTAAATTTATATCTTACAGTGTAAATATATAGTCCAATATTATTCAAAATTTATAGAAAAATATGTGAGAAAATAAAAAAAAATTGAAAGGACTTTTTAATTTTTTAATATATAATATTATATTTTTATTTATATGGGGTTAGGTTGGACCCAACCAGGTTGGGTTGCCATCAGCCCAGTAAGTCTTGCCTTCTTTTTTGTTTGGAGCTGGGCTAACATGGGTCTCGCTCAAGTCATGAGTTATTTATTTCAATCGTTGCATGCAGAATGATTGCCACGAAAAGGGAAGTGGGAAGGAAGATGAAGGAGAAGGAGAGGAAAGTTATTTAGTGTAATGGTCGTTATCGTGATGAGGACATCTTGTTGGTGGCTTAGTAGGTATCGGTGGAAAAAATGATAGCCAACATCAGTTGTGGGAGGAAGGAGAAGAAACTTATAGATAAGAGAGCAAAGCTTATGGTGGCTATTCTTTCATTGACAAGGAGTTGGGTTGGTGTAGAAGGTTAAGATGCTTTTATTCACGACTATGCTGTGGTGGATGTGGATGAAGAGGCAACGAAGAAAGAGGGAAAAAAAAGGTTGTGGTGGAAGCAAAACTAAAGGTGGGCTAATTTGTTTTGTCAATGTTGGACCTGATTTTTTTCTCCTTTAGTCTATGAAATCCACACCTATTTATAAAGAATGGATAATGAACATTTCATCTTTATTGGTGCCAAATCTTAACTCTTGATTTAATATGGATGGACCCTAATCATTGGTTTCAGAGTGACTATCATAGGCTGTCAAATTTGCTGAAAATAAAGGTTGGTTGGGTTGGCAATTTTCGGGTAGTGCCAAAAATAAAGGTTGGTTGGGTTGGCAATTTTGGGGTAGTGCCACAACCAACCACTGTGGTATCAATTAGATAAAAATAATCAAACTGGTATGTAGCTAGTCAGGTGTTAGGTGATCGTTTACATGTAAGTTTTGTTAAATTTGATGGAGGGATGAAACATTAAATACTTTGAAAAGAAGGCCATTCAAGCAGCTTCTCTGTGAAGAAGATGGACAGTTAACCCAAAACGGCGTTGTTTTATTCAAGTTTATTTTAGTCTTTTGATTTTTTATTTCTCTTAATTGCATCCTTGATTAGCTTTAAACTTTCAATTTTGTTCAATTTTTCCCCTAACAAACTTCAATTTCAACCACGGATTTTAGCATCCTTTTTATTTTGGTCCTTACTTTTAGATCTTTTTTTAATTTAACTCTTAATTGACCATTAAATTTTCAAATCTCTTCAATTTCATACCTAATTTTAGCAAATTAGATCCCTAGAGTTAGACGCCTTTTCCAATATGGTTATTGGCTTTAAATTTTTGCAATTTAGCTTTAAATTGACCCAAAAACTTTTATTTTTTTTAATAATTTTACCCCTAATTTCAATTAATTGACTTGGTAAAAGTTAAATTTAGTCTTCTAAAATTTTAATCTTCTTAATTAAGCCTAAATTGGGCTCTCAAACTTAAGTTTTCACTAATTAAACCTCTAATAAAATTAATTTGAACCCAAATGAATTCTTAAACATAATTAAACTTTAATTTGCCCATAATTAAATCAAATTGGCCAATTAAAAATCTAATTATGTTCATAAGCTTAATTTTTATACAAATTCGTCCAATACTAATTTAATTTGACCTTAAATCTATATTGTCTTTTTAGTTTTTGGTGAAATAAGGTACAATTAGGCTTGTAATTCCATTCAAAATTGCAGCTTGATTTTTTCTACATATGTAATCTTCTCAGTTTACTTTCATCAAAATTTCAGTCTTTTTGCTATTTTTGTTTTATTTTTTAGCTTTATTTTGAAAAAAGAAGAAGATGAATTTAGAGAATAACTTAGAAATGGGTTATGACACTTGCCTAGGTCAACCCTTTTAACCCATGAGTTAGGTTATGAAATTGGAATAACTCAACAAAAAAAAATCATGAAATTCAATTATTAAAAAAACCAAAGAATAAGTCAAAAAAATAATTGGTGCCAATCCTTGTCTCAAGCTATTTGATAAAAAACATCATATGTGAAAAAAAACCATAAAGACCAATTCTCAACAAATCAAATATTGAAAGATGGATTTTTAAGAAAAAAAAATAATCACATAAAAGGATCTAGAAAAAAATAATAATTAGAAGCAAAAAAAAAAAGAGCACAAGTCCACCAGGGTTATCTTGCTAAACACACGGTGTAAATTATGAGATCGAGATAACCCTATAAAAAAAAAACCATAAATCCTATATAAAATATAAAATTAATGTCAAGTAATGAGATAAAAAAAGATGTGAACTCATGTTAGCTTATAAAACCTATGATGCGAGTAATTTGATTGGAAACACATAACCTGAAAAAACCACAAAGCTCAAATTTCAATAAATCAAGTGTTAAATGATAAAATTTAAAATAAATTAATAAAAAAGATTTAAAAAAATAAAGATCAAATTTGAAAAAATAATAAAAGAGAGGATGAATAATTTTGGATTGAAGAGATAAATTGAAAAGAAAATTCAATTCCATGAAAGAACTAAAAAAAATACCAAAAGATTGAGGGCCAAATTAATTTTTTTTTATTAAAGGATGAAATTAAAAAGAGTTGAAAGTCTACAAAATAAACAAACAAGAATTGAAGAAAAAAAGAATCAAGAAACAATTTGAACAAAAACACAAAAAATATAAAATTAAATTGAAAGATAAAACCAAAAACAAATAAAAAACATATGAAAAAGCCTTTTTGTTTGGAAATGAGTTTTTGGGTTTTTAAGAGCAAAATAGATATTTCACACCAAAATCTAAAAATATCACTCATCCTCTTTGTCCTTTTCACTTTGATTTTCTACCTTTCAATCTCACCCTTCCCTAATAAATTAATCAAAATTAACCAATGTTTTATGAAAATTAATAATAAAGGGTAGATAAAAAAAAAACATTATGGACAATACGTCCATAATATTTTGTGAAGGGATTCACAGTGCATTTGGCATAATGAATTCTCCACATGTTTTTTATTTAGTTATAATGGGTATTATATAACTACTTAATTTTGTTCACCATTTTTGTTTTACTTATACATTCTTAATGTTTTTTTTTTCAACATGTTAACTTAATGAGAAATAAAGGCATTCAGACACGTGTTTTATTGATAACTTATAAAATAAAAATTTGAATTTTTTTTGCTTCAAATTATTTTTTTGTTGTTTTTAGATCATTTTTATGTGTTGATATCAAAAATAAATTTCAAAATATAAAAAGAAATTATTTCAATGCATTTCCAAATAAAAAACAATCACTACTATAATGTGAAACAGATTCTTAGTTTTATCTCTATAAATGAGTATTCTATGATTACTTTAATTATATGTTTTTTTCCATACTTTATAACATTTGGTATCCAGGTTAAAACAAAATTATACAAGATAATTTCAATCATGCTGGTCTTGTGCATATATTTCATATCGAAGTTTCTATTTTATCTCATCTAATCAAAGAATTACTAGTTTACACGATCTAATCAAAGAATTACTAGTTTACATGACCACACTATGTTGGGGTGGATCAATAAAAAATTTGAACATAACAAAAAATATCTAGGTCATAAAAAAACTATTTTGTATTGTTATTTAACCTAGCCTAGCATATCAACTTTAAAGTATCCTAATACAACTCCTTTTTTAACTATGTTTAAAATTAATTCATATAAGAGTTGGCCTGAAGTGACCTAATTTATTTGGTCAGTTTAAAGACAACCTAATCAAGCGATAAAAAAAGTTTAAGAATTAAATTAAGAAGGCAAAAAAAAAAACCCTTAAGACCCAAATCTTTTCCTAGCACTAATTTAAAATTAAACTATATGAAAGTTGTTTCAACATAACCTAGGCTAGATGGCTAATTCAAAGCCAACTTGATTGAGTAGTAAAAAATAATCTAAGAATGAAATTAAAAAAAGAAGAAGCTGAAATTCATTAAAGAAAACCTCTTGACCTTACTCCTTGCCTTTAAAATTAAATCGTGTGAGAATTGTCTCAATATGATTCAGTTAATTTGGCTGGTTCAAATATAACTCAAATGAATGTTAAAATAATAATAATCTAAGGATAAAATTAAGAAAAGAAAGTCTGAAATTTATTTAAAAAAACCTCTCAACCCTACTCCTTACCTTTAAAATTAAATCATGTGAGAGTTGTTCTAATGTGATTTAGTCAATTTGGTTGGTCCAAATGTAACTTAAATAACTATTAAAAAAAATCTAGGGATAAAATTAAGAAAAGAAACAAATGATATTGAAAGAAAAAATTGAAAAAAAAAACATAAACTAAATTGAAATAAAAAGATAAACCATTAACTTTCCCATATTTTTTTTTTGGTATTGAAGGGTAATATAATCATATCTAAATTTCTAAGAAGTGTGTGTATATATATATTTGGTTTTGTTTAATCGAGTCCCATGTATATATCAAACACATTCGCCGGAGTTAATTAACAAGTGAAAAGTGTTACATTCTTGATGTAATCAATTATCCTAGGAGTTTATTAAGTTTTATCTTTTACTTTATCTCATTTTTTTTAAATCACATTTTACTTCCTTAATCAACTCAAGATCTAAACAAGAATAGAAAAATAAACTTACCTTCCTATATAATAACATAAAACAAACAATATGTCGTTTTCCTAAAGATTGTTTCAATCAAAGACCAAAAAACCTTGTGTCCAATCTTGGCAAGTTCTAGCACTTTATGCCCGTGGCCCAAAAGGACTTTGATGGCTTACATGATCTATGATTACAGCGAAGACTCTAAATGTTTTCACCAGGGTTTCCGATCCGAGTGCAGACGAGATACATTTCTTTGAAGCAATTATTAAGCATCGGTTGGTTCTTCCCTTCTTCTTTTTCTTCTTCTTTTTTTTTCATTATAATTTTTTCAAAGTTAGTAAAAACTCTTTATTTTTTGTGCAAATAGAAGTTTAATAACAAAAGGGTACTTGATAATATAGTTATGATTATTTTTTGAAGTGTTTTTCACTCAAAAAATTATATTAAAAATATTTTTTATTTTTTAAAAATTATTTTTAAGATTAGTATATCAAAATAATTTGAAAACATAAAAATATATTAATTTAAAAAAATAAATTTTTTTAAAAATATTTTTAAGACACTAAGCCCAAAATAAATCAATTTTATTTGTCCACAAATTTTTTTTCCCTCCACACAGATCCAATCAATTTTTTATAGGGCTTTATTCCCTCTGATGAAAATAATTTATTAGGGTTTCAATTTAAAAAAAAAAGGATTTGGGAGATTGGTGCTTGTGCAAGTTTCGGAATTTATCTATCGAAGGTGCTTAAACGTTATTTGAAATTGTGTTTCGAATAACGTTTTATACATATATAAAATTTATATTTTTATTATTTTAATATCAAATAAAATCTTTAAAAAATAAAAATATTATTTTTATATATTTTCAAATAAAATATTTGTTAAAAAATAATCATCATTTATACTTCCATAAAATCCCCCCCCCCCCCGTAAAATTTGCGCTGTCCATCTCTGTAAGGAAGCGGAGATTGGCCAAGCGAATGGTTCTTTCTGTATTGTTTTGTTTGTTATTTCACTGCCGACCCATTCTTCACCAACTCCACATACCTTTTAAGCTTATTTATGTATTCTTTAATTTGTTCACATCGATCTTATTCTTGAATGCAATTGGTCATGTTTATTATACAAATATTGACAAAAAAATCACCCAGGAAGATGTCAGGCTCTTCCTTGAATCCTTTGGCAGAGAGGCTCATAGCTTGCATGCTTATGCAGAGAGATTACATATCGACAAAAATGGCATATGATATGTTTGTTAAAATACTTCACAGCATCAAGCTTTGAAAGCATGCTATAATAAATAGATTGTTATTTTTTATTTCATGATATCTTTATCATTTTGACGTCTTGGGAGTTCTGTAGTCATTATATTAAATGAAATATAACGATGATCTTGTACGTAATTAAATGTTTTTTATTAATTTTTTTATGCCATGTAAAAAAATATTATAAACATGTAAAGCTCATCATATATTCTGTAATTTTCAGAACTATAAAGTCAAAATATAAAATTAAATAAAATATAGGATATTCAGATTAATGAAGCTGCCTTCTAAAAGCTGTATAGGAACTTGTAATATAGCAATATTCACTCCAAGAGAATTATGTTTCGTACAATTTTTTATTTAAAATATTTTTAATGTTTAAGCTATGAATATATTTCAATTTTAATGTAAGTTGACCTTGTTTATTTTATGAGAGTGGTAGTTAAAGAAGATCATATTATCATGACTTAATATTAGTTTTTCTAAAATAAAAAGATTAACTAATTATTTTATCATATTTAAGATTTTGAAGTTAATTATCTTAAATGAATGGTTATCCAAAGAATGTCAAAGGCATGGGTAAGCAACACAACATTTATAAAAACTTTTACACACGCGCGCGCACGTACACGCACACGAAACGCTCCTCACCATCGGATGGTTTCAACCAAATGAATCTGCACCGACCAATAAAAAGAAAAAAAGAAACCCAGAATAAACAAACAAATAGCGGTAAAAAATCAAAAGTGTACACGTGCGGCGGTGGTGTAGAAATAGCAGGGTGTGTTTTTCTTCAGTTTGGGAGAGGGAAGAGGGAGAAGGGGAAACAAAAAAAGAAAAGGGCTAGGGCTCCAAGAAACAAGTCCAACAGTACACACACTTATCTTGAAAAAATAGAAAAACCGACACGCGTACAAATCCGTCTGTTCCTCTCTTCACTACGCTTCGCTTGTTTGCTTCTGAGGTGAGAGTTCTCACTTCCATTTCTACTTTAGATTTCTCAACTTTGTTTTGTTTTCTGTTTGTTGTAAAGGTGAAGGAGATTATTTCTTCTTCCTTTTCTTCTTGAATTATGTTTTTTTTTCTTTGTGAATAAGAAAATATGTGAAAATGCAGGAAAATCTTGATAAACTGATGCTTGAATATCAATTGGGAGTTTCCGAGCCAAATGCTATTTTGTTGCTTACTGTTTTTTAATTTTCCTCTAATCTTTCTCATTGACCAAACATAGGATTTCTTTTCTTTTCTTTTTTAGTGATGAAAACGAGGGTAAATTGTGATGAGATTTTTATTGGTAATTTCGATTATTGGACCGGAGAGTTTAGGGTTGAATGAAATGGTTTGGCGGAGGTGGAAAATATAGTTTCTATGTGAGGAAGGTGGATGATCAAAGAGCTTTTTATCCTGGGCTTAACTTCTACAAACATTGCATTTGTAGTACCTAGTAAATTGGATTTACGGGGCAAGTTTGGAATGTGCGCATTGTATTTGTATTCTTACTGCTGGTATTGCTGTTTCCTTTTTGTGACAATGAGATAGACGTCAATTGGCACCTTGTAATCTCCCTCCCTTCGAAGATTCAGGGAGTTGGGGTTGGGTTTCAAACCAAAACAATATGGTTTTGGGTTCTGTTAAGTACTTTCTTGGTGGTTGTTTTGAGTTTCAGCGAAAGACTATTTTATTGTAATGTCATTGTTCTGGCTTTTTTTGGTGCTGTTTTTGTGTGTGTGCTCTGTATGCATCTTGTTTTCTAGAGGCACATCTCTTTTTCGGTGCTTTTAAATTTTTGATACATTGAAATGAAAAAAAAATCATGGATAGGCCCTGCATTGTGAGTTGGGACATAGGAGGCCAAGAAGGATATGTCTTCTGATAGTGCAAAGGAAAATGCATCTGTAGTTGATTCTTCGGTGACTGAATGGAAGCATGACATGGGAAACTCTGACGATCCAGGTAATGAAACAGTACGGCTTCTCATTATATTTTCCTCGTGTATTGTAATTTCCTTATTCTATCACGCCTTGATGCATATCTACTCCCTTAAACTTTCATCGTCCCCATTGGCATGGATGCATCATCAAGGAGATGATAGTGGGCTGGGCTGGAATGTTAACCATCCCTTTCTTGCTCCACACCCCCCCCCCCCCCCCCCCCCCCCCCCCTTTCTTGATGCTTACAATAGACATTTATTTGGGACGCTCTTGTATCAGTGTGGGAATTATTTCATGAATGATCTGCAAATATCCATCTGATTCACGTCAATAATTACATCAATGTATCCATTGAGTAGTTTAAAAATCATAGGTGGATCATAGATATCATTTAATCAATACCTGTATTTTCCTTTTGGGATAATTCCTATCAGAAGTGATGTAGATATAGCTGTCAGCACCTTGGTTCTGTTGGTCATCTATTTACTTGACTTCATCCTTTACTGGGCTTGGGACTGGCTAATATAAATTAGACTCTGCAAACCTATAAGGGCTCAAGCATTCCTCGGTAGTTTCCACTAATGATTTTTGAAGAATTTGCTACTTCATGGGACGTAGGAGATGACTTATTATTGGTGTTGATTTTGATTTCTTATCTCTATGCATAAAGGAATTGTCAACGTTACCCCATGGAATAAGGTTACTCCATGGATTAAGGTGAGCTCCTGTGGTTTAGCCTGATAGGTATTGAAGGGCCTTGTTGAAACTTGAACTTGAGCAGAATAGGTGGACTATGCTCTTTATTTGTCATTTAAATGGGCTCTCATTGTACACCTTGCTTACTTTATTGTGATTGGAAATGACGCTGAGGAAGTGAATAGTGTGAAATTTTGCCTAGATACTTTCTCGGACGTGAGGGAGCCAGATTAGAATAATGTATATTTTGCTCCCTAAGAAAATATGTGCTATATTTTATTGAAGAAAACTCAGATGTTGGGATACAAGCATGTTGATACTTATATTGAGCAAATCACAGGACTGGGGGAATCATTGACAGGACCACTATTCTCCAACCATGGACACAAGAAGGTGAAACCATGCATGGCTGGTGGTTGGGTTGGTTCTGTTGATGAAAAAGGTCTACTCTTGATGCTGTACTGGCTTTTTATGTAACCTGGCAATTCAGAGGACAATAGGGTTTTTTTATGTAACCTGGCAATTCAGAGGACAATAGGATAATAAATGGTTTGTTGGTTGAGCACAAAGGAAATTTAGAGCTATGTTTGATGGGGTCTGGAAGTTTTATGGTTCATATTGTGTGACAAGAATTTCATGTTAACTGGTGATTTATTGTGATAGAGAAAATAGTGATCAGTATTGTGGGCCCATGATCTTGTTCAGCGTTGCAGAACTAATGTATCTTTTGATTGATAGGCACTTTTTCAGTAGTTCAATGTGGACTTGATTTGCCCACTATATATGAGCATTGGCATGCATTTCAGTTAAGGTTTGTAAGCTTTGGGCTACTGCATGCGATGGTATAAGGGGTATATATGATAGTGATTATATTTTCTCAGCCCTTTTTCAGCCATGCATTTTCTCTCTCTTTTCTGACTTTTTCTCCTCCTCTTCTTGAACTTTTCACAATCACATTCATGTGTCAGAATGCATATTAAGTTTAACATAGGATCTTTGTTTCTTGTCAGAAAGCCCAAGCTACAAAGGTAATGAGGATGGCTATCCTATTATGGCTGAAAAAGCTGGTCATGATCGGGTGGGAAATTCATCTATAAACAAAAAGAGAAAATTGTGTAATACAAGATATTTCATCATTAAGAGTTTGAATCAGCATAATATCCAACTATCAATTGAGAATGGGATATGGGCTACTCAAGTCAGGAATGAACCAATTTTGGAAGAAGCCTTTCATGTAAGATCCCGTTAATTTTAAAATGTCATGTGGTGCTTTCTTAATCTTGATGCTTTATAGAGAAGCATATGCCTGTCTTGCAGAATTCTGGTAGAGTCATTCTAATATATAGTGTCAACATGAGTGGTTTCTTCCAAGGGTATGCCCAAATGATATCTTCTGTTGGGTGGAGGCACGACAATTTATGGAGCGAAGGAAGTGGTAAAAGTAATCCTTGGGGTCGCAGTTTTAAGGTTAAGTGGCTGCGATTAAATGACTTGCCTTTCCAAAAGACGCTTCATCTCAAGAATCCACTGAATGACTACAAACCTGTTAAAATTAGCAGAGACTGCCAGGTGTCTCTTTTTTGTAGAGTGCTTTTATACTCCTTGCTGCACTTATAAGTTGTTAATTGTATAATTGCAATTCTGTTCTTCCAGGAACTACCTGAAGATATAGGAGAGGCCCTTTGTGAGCTAATTGATGGGGAGAGAGACACTGATAGCATGGTGAGAAGGTATTATTTTCCTGTAAGCTTCAAGCTTATGCATTTTGCCAAAATTAAGCAATCCAGTTTTTTTGTTTTGAATTCTCATAGCAACAGTTTTCCCAGGGATGATCTTCCTATGAAAAGGCCTTGCATTGATCCTTCATCTTACACAGGAGATGGAGAGTATACTATCCCTCCACTGCAGATGCCTTGGGGCAGGACACCCACACCTTATCCTTCCTACCTCTACCAGCAACATGATGAAGCAAGTAGATTTCATTTAGCACATCAGGGACCTACTGGTACTGGTTTCACTGACAATGCTCTTAGCTCTTGTGCTTCAAAAGTTGCAAGGATGAAACAGTCTCGAAACTCCACTAATTTGCGAATACACTGTGAAATGCCTTCACGAACTGATATTTGGGGTTTGTCAGCAGAAAGCCCTCTTGCTAGTACTCTGACTGATGATGATTTTCTTGAAATGGTATGACGTTTCCCACCTTAGTTTCTCTGAACTTGGAAGAAGAAAACATATACAAACTTGGTTATTGTGTTTCTTCTTTTATGAGATATTTTATACACTTTTCTGTGGATTGGATAGATGAAATAAACACAAATTGGAAGTGATCTCAATATCTTGCATCTGATTCTCAATTGTTAACGTTATAATCTTTTACTTATTTTCATATTAGTCAACATTTCCAAATCTCTCATGAAGTAACAATCAATTTTCATTGGATTAGATTACATAATTAATTGAACTCCAACCCCTGCATCATCCTCTTTCTTTAATGTCTAAAGGAAGAATTATTCATTCTAATGTTAATCTTTCTAGATCAAGAAGGGTGTAGCATGCTGCAAAACCGTTCATCAAGCATTACACACATCTGGTCAAATAGACATGGAATCCACAATAAATTTTAGGTTTCACATGCTTTATCCCATTCATGGCTGCTGCAAGATAAAATATGAAGAGTGGTTGTGGTGAATGGCGATGTATATTCATTGTTCTTGACACTCAAATTTATCTTTTTGTAGATGATCGTCTGTTATTATATGTGAAATTGGCACAATTATCTTCTGTTGAGAACACTTAATGATGATAGATTATCCTTACACCTTTTACACCCTTAAATGTCTTTACCTTTTACACCCTTAAATGTCTTTTTCCTGATTTTTGCAGACATATGAAGAGTACCTGGAAGTCCATAGCAGGAGCATCAAGCAATTAAATCCCCCTGTTAGTATGCTTGTCTGCAAATATCTTACTGAATTGAACGAGTGCTTTCTGAAGATAAATATTGATATAATAATCCTGTCAAAATATTTATGTACCCCACCAGCAATTGATGCTTGTTACAAGTGATTTATACTTTGCAGATCAGTGGACAGTATTCTATTTCAGAACTTCTATCTTCCAATATTTGTTGTTTTGATTTTTTCTAAGCAAATGATATCTTCTTAGTGTTGAATTGTTTTATTAGTAATTTTTATCATGTGCCTATTTTTCAAGTATACCACTGGTCCATCGGTTGGGCCTTCAGATTACTGGTGTGAAAACTCGCTGGTTGATGTCAGCAGTGTCATAAATACAGCTATTGCAATTGCCATTATATACTATATTGGTGCTGACATGCATCTTTCAAGAAAATCTACACCTGCCAATGCGAAGTATATAAACTTAGCTATTGTACCTTTGACAGGCAGCTGGACCATCTCAGACAACACATGAGCCTTCAAGAAGTAAGAAACATGATGGCAATTTGTAAGTTCATGTCTTTTTTTTTTTTCTGGAAACCCAAATTTGTGATCGTATAAATCTTTCTTTGCTGATTTAATGATGTATTTTGCAGAAACTCAAGTTTTGTAACTGACCTTGGCCGCCCTCGTAAAAGGTCACACTCACGTAATTCATCTGAGAAATGATTGAATATCCACCAGAGATCGAGGTAGTTGGAGTTTCTCCTGATGACAGGGTTGTATCTGGTGAAGTGTTAGAATTTGCCATAAGGCAGGCACTCAGTCAGTTGTATCCCAGGAATCGGGACTCATGTTGTCATGTTGTATACTTATGTACTTTATTCGACGATCTGATTACATAGTAGATTTTTACTGGGGGTTTGTGACCAACCTGTACAGAAATTAAATTGGCTACGCTGTTACTAATTGTGTTATTTCATTTTTTTTCACCCTTCCCTCTCTGATGGAGGGTGGATTTGTGTAGTGCTGAACTAGATTTAGATACTCAAATGCCTTCGTTTTGGTTAGGCATAACATTCTTTTGACTGAAGGACAGTATAAAATAGGGATGTAAAATAGTTAGCCTTTTAGTATGTCTTCCAATGCCATAAAGCTCTGAACCAACGGTTGTGAATAGAATATTAAGAGCATGTACACAAGTTTGGAAGCAGTTTTCAGAATGATTGGCGGAGGTATTGAAGTTCTTGTACTTACTGAATTCTACAAATTTTAAGGCAGGTTGCAGGTCCTGGCCTCGTCTGGGGATCCATTTCCCAGCATACCTTTGTGAATCACCATCCATAGTTTGAAGTTTTAGCTGAGAATTTGATTGAAAATGGAAAATTCTTGTGCACTGAACAGCTCAAATTATAAGTAAAAAATGTTAGGTTGTATGTGTATGAATAAGGCGGTGTTGTGGCTAGGTTTCCTCTGAATTGATAATGGTGGAACTAAAATTTGGGATCCAGATCTCTCTTGTATGCATTTCTAACGAAAAATGTTAGAAAATACTTAATGATTTTGAGCCATGGACCCTGGTATTTTGCTTTTCACATTATGATATCTCGGGAAAAGGTCACGGGAACAAATTTAGACATGAATGAATTGTCTATATTGTGTTTATTGTTAACAAATACGGGACGGTTAAATCACTAAGTTTATTATAAAAATAAACCTTTTTTTTTTTCCATGTCTATTGTTCATAATGCATGGAAAGTTACACTCTAGTCCATAAGTTATTAATTTTTTATCACTTCTATTTTTAGATTTTTTATTTTCACACTAAAATTTATTTAATTGTTGTTTTTACATTTCAGTCCCTAAATTTTAAGATATAAAAAAGAAAGTAAGTCACTATAAAATTTTAGGAGAGAATGCTCTTAAATAAATAGATTCTGATTAATAAATAGGTTAATGCTTCTCTCATCCCTATATTTTTTATTTTTTATTTAAAAAGGTTTATCTACTATTTTTTATTTTAATATCAACCATGTACTTTATATTTTTTTTATTATTTCTATATCATTCTATCGGTTGTATCATTAACACCATTATAAATTGACATGTGCCACATGTTCAAAATATGATTCTTCTCCTAAGCACATTTCACATTTCGTTCATATAATTTTGAAAACTTTATTTTGGTCATTGTATAATGTTTGTCTTACAAACAAGTTCTTAATTGAAATATCTTTTGTTATCATATTTATAGCAATATATATACAATTTAGTCATTGAATGATTTTTTTTAAAAAATTAAATCCCTATATGTCAAATATAAACTTCATAAAAATAAGTTAAATAATTAAGTGAACATATGGTTAAGTTAAGAGTTGAATGGATTTAAATAAGCATACCATTAAAAAAAAACATTTATTTCCTATGATATTGTATATTTGCTGTTATAATTTCTTTTTTTCTAAAATTCATTTTCTTGACTTAAATATAAAAGAATAAAATAAAAACTTAAAATAAAAAAAGGGAAAAATTCTTATAATAGATATAACATATGAACATTTTCTTTTATTTATTTATTTTGCTTTTTATAAATTTAAATGAATATATCTATTTAAATTTATTTTAACTCATATGATATCCATCGATCTATTTTAATTATTTTACTAAGTTTATGATCTAACATGCATGAACTTATGATATCCATCAATAAGGGTGTTATGACATGTACAGTAAGAGAGAATTAGTAACAAGTGAGCTATTAGCTCAATTAAAAATAATCAAGCGGTAAAAAGTTAATTAGAAGGAGAGGATATTCCTTGTTCGAATCCTTTTATTTTTTAACTAATCTCATGATCCACTAAACACTTTGCAAACTCAATGAATATATAAAATACTGCGAAGATAACAAATATATGTATAAACAATATTCCTTGTTCGAATCCTTTTATTTTTTTTTATTTATATGGGTGTCTAAACCAACTTATACGTATTATAACTAATCTCATGATTTATTAAACACTTTACAAACTCAATGAACATATAAAATACTGCGAGGATAACAAATATACATATAAACCAATATATATATAAGAACTCAAATTTAAATTCAAAAGCAGTAAAAAAAAACGAGCACTTTTTACCGCCGGACCAAAATGCTCAGTGCTTTTACTTTTATTTTTTTAATTTACATACAAGAAGCTTATCAACTAGAAATCTGGAGATGATAGGCTTCCTCATGGTTTAGTTCAGAACAAGGCGGCGTTGCCGCTAAGATGTGGGCATGTCATTGATGTGCCAGAAATTATGTTGAAGGTTGATTTTGAGTTCGTATTGTTTTGAAGAGGGAATGGCGATGCAGCTAAAATTCTCACGCCGGGCCCCATGATGTCCGGTATCAGAATTTCCGGGCTTGCCGGATTGGGACCTCGTGATGAGAAGTATGCTACAAATGGAGATGATGGGACTGCAATGACAGTTCCTTTAAATAGGATTGTTTTCATGTGTCTCTCTTAAATTTATATATGTTTTTTCTTCAGCCCGGCAGCAAAGCTGACATGTGTTGCAGAAAGAACACGAGGATCTGCAATGGTTCTGAAGCCAGCGGTTTCTTCATTCAAGAGTATCATGGCAGCATCACCGGCATTTTTCACTTCTTCCCTTTTTGGCAATTCTGCATATGCCCCCTCCTATTTCACAAAAGATTATTTTGCCTTTCACATCCATACCTAACCTTCCAAAGCTCCCTCGCCACATAAAGAGGAATTCGACCTACCTTTCATGACAGCATAAACAAGAGGTAATACTGTTGAAGGGAAGTTGCTATGTAGGGAAGGAAAGAAATTCACCATCAATCTGTTCACCATTTGCAAGCTTTGCAGTAGCAACAATTCTTCTGTCTAGAATGCTTGCTCGAACTGTTAGAATTTGCTCCAACTGTTAGAATCCATGGCGCTTCATTTGATAATGTGATGTTAAAAGGGCAAGAATTTCCAGCTGCGCTGCTTACAAATATTCCCTTCTGTATGGCTGCAAATGAGCCTATGGAAACGCTATCCTTAAAGAAGGGAACTGAATCTCCTCCAAGGGAAAGTGAGAGCACATCGACTCCATCTTGGACAGCTGCATCAGTGGTTAAGCAGAGCAGCGATGCCACTGAGAAGTGGGCAAGACGTTGAGGTTCCCGAAATAATGTTAAATGTTAATTTCGTATGTATCTTGTTCTCCGCATAGACTGTCCATCCTTTTAGAATGCTCACTCTAGGGCCTATAATATCTGGTTTCAAGATGCCTGGGCTTGCCAAGCTTGGGCTTCTCGAGGAAAATGAAGAAACCACTGTGGAAGTTTTTGTTTTAAAAAATTGATATGTAAAGAACGTACTTACCTTTATGAACTAAGAAAAAAAAGTCTTTATAGTTGAAACAACAAGGAACAGAAAAATATTTTGATAGGTTATTATCATTCTTAATATTTTATTTACAGAAGGAAATAACCATTATAAAATTATAAAAAATTAAAAAAAATATATCAGTCACGATCTTCTTTGTTTAAAGAGTTGTATAATAAACTAGACTAATCATAAATAAACTTAAACAAACAAATTAAAAGAAACATTCTAATCTACATAATGCTATCAACCAGCAAATAAATAACAATGCAGTAAATTACTACTAAGTAATTTTATTCTAGCTTTAATACGAGACTTCAACACTCTTCTTGGTTTCAAAGCTATCCATTCAAATTCTTTCCCCGATATCTTCAAACTTGTTTTTGGCTAATGACTTGGTAAACAAATCTGTTAGCTGTTCTTCAAAGGTGCAGTAATATAACTTTAATTTCTTTTCTTGCTAAAACTGCTTAATAACATGAAATTTAATCTTCATTTGCTTGGTTCTATCCTGAAAGACATAATTTTTTGAGATAGTTATAGCTGACAATTATATGGAATTTTGTCGATTGCAGTCTAGATCACTTAACATCTTCCTTAACCAAATTAATTTTTTTGCTGCCACATATGCAACTATGTATTCAGCCTCTGGCGTGAAGTGTACCACCACTGGTTGCTTCTTTGAATTCCAATAGAACACACTTTTTTCTATTGCAAAATAGTAACTCGAAGTGCTTATCATTCCTTCATCACTTCCACCCCAGTCACTGTCCAGAAATCTAATAAGATTGATTGAGCTGAATTTCACAAAATATATGTCAAATCCTACAGTCTTTTTCAGATATCCCAGCACTCTCTTAGCTGCCACAAAATAAATTTGACTTAGATCTTGCATGAACCTGGAAAGATAATTCAAAGCAAATTAAATATCTAAATGCGTGGCTGTTAAATATAACTGTCATAATCCATTTTTGGGTTCTTCCTAATTACATTTAATTTTTTTTTAAAAAATTAGGACATGATATTGTTTTAAACGATACTGTGCATATTCTTCTCCCCTGCGAATACAAAGACAAGGGAGAAGAAGACTTTTAAAATCTTCTTCCCACTTGCATAAAACTGACAACATCCTATGCTCCTACATACCCTACCAACGTGATAAATAAAGGAGAGGGACACCATGCCCTGCAAACGGCCGGCCATCTTACCCTGTAGAGGTAAGGTAACCCGCTTCCCCTCTGCACCAAGATGGGACAGAGCATAGGGGTCCTATCCTCTTGCTTATAAATAGAGGTGGGGGAGAACAAAAAGGAGGGGAATGGAAATGGTGGAGAAAACAAAAGAGGGCTGTTTGTTTTGAGTAGTTGAAAACAGAAAAAAATTAGGGGGGACGGATTTGGAAGAGAGGAGGAAAAGCAACAAAAAATGGAAAGAGAAGGAAGAATTGTTTGAAAGAAAGGAGGGAAAGTGAAAGCATACGTGGGGAAGAGAAGAACAGAGATTGGTAGTCTCAACACAAAGAAGAAAAAGGACCATTCCTCGCCCCCCTAGGCACCACCGCCGTGCTTCCTTTCCACCACCATCAGCGCTGCCAACGCCAGCAGAACCAGAGAGGGAGAAGAGAAACGGGATAGAACAAAAAGATTGGTAGTCGCGCCATCTCCTAGAATCATTGTCATTTATCCTCCCAGCCACTGCCCTGACCACCTTCCACCACCACTAGACCATAAACGAGGAAGAACAAAACAAACAAGGGGGAGGAGCAAAGATAGCAGAAGGCAGCAAGAAGAAGAAAAAAATTGTAATAGCCGCATCGCTACCTGAAACAATGCTCGACCGCCACCCCAGCTACAAGCCGCCACCAGCCCAGCTCTTAGAGCGTCTCTACTCCAGGTAACTTTCTCCGTTCCCCTTCCGTTTTTTGTTCATTTTTATTTGCATGCAGAACATTATCAATTCACGTTCTGCAGCAAATGAAACTTAATTAGCTAGTTACTATGCTGTGCACCGTAACTAACTAATTAAGTTTGGCTGGTTACTGTGCTTTTGGTTCTTTAGGGCTGGAACATCAGCCCAGCCCACGCGGCTGGAGTTGAGTCCAGCCCTATAGCACAGGCCCAGCCCCCACAATTAGGCCGGGTCAGGCCTAGTTCATCTCTTTCTTTTTGTTTAGAAAAAAAGTATATTTTTGAAGAAATTATGATTTTCTCATGTATTTTTTTACGCCATTTTGAGTGATATCAGTTTATATTTTTTATTATAAAGATGCAAATCCGGTATTAAAATACCTGGTTTTTGTCAAAACTTTGAAAATATATATATAAAAAAGAATTTTTGTGTGCATACGGTCAAGTCTCTTAAAGCTAAAAAAAATCATATTATATTTTTATACAATAAAGAAAACTTTTTAAAAAATATATATTATATTTTAGCATGCATTTTGGCGTAAAACGTACTCCTGATATTAAATTTTCGGTGCCATTTTGTCATGAAAACTTGACCAATATTTCAAAAATTCTAAAAAAATTATTTTGTTTTCTTTTAATATCTGGGATTATGAATTTACACGTAAAACGTATTCTTAATATTAAAAAGATAGTTTTTTCTTATTTGACGTTAGAATGGTTAGGTTTTTACCCAATAAGATAAGGATCTCCTTACCAAGAATGACTTTTCTTAAACCATAGATAGACCAAAAATTAAAAATATATCAGACAATAAAATAATACAGCTTACTTTAGGTAGGACATATTTAGGGTGCTAATAACTTCTCTTTACACAATCAGTCTCCGTACCTGATCTCTAAAACCATTTAGAGTTCATAGTGACCAAAATACTAGGTAGCGACTCCTGTTTTATTTTTCCATTGATAAGAGACGAGAATTTCTTATCTTCTTATATTTTCCAGACACACTCACACTATTGAGTGTGGAGAGCGATCATCACGACGCTGCACACATGTAACAACAACAAACTCCCAAATAAACTTTTGTAAGCTTTCCCATCAGTTTTCGGTGCTCCATCCTCTTTCATTAGCTTCTGCTCCTGTATCATAGGTGTGCTTACTGGCTTGCAATTAGCCAATGCAAAATTACCCAGTATTTTTAAGGAAAAATGTTTTTAATAAAGAAAGTAACCTTGATTAAACTGAGTTACTTTCATTCCTAAAAAAATATGTCAACAAACAAAGTTCATTCATTTCAAATTTATCTTTTATATTGGTTTTAAACTCCTCTACAAGCTGCTCATTATCTCCTGTAATTAGCAAATGATCTACATAAAATAATACAATTAGTTTATATCTATCAACATGTTTTACATATAAAATTACCTCATTCATACTCCTGTCAAATCCTAGCTTAAAAGATGATTATCCAATCTGTTATACCAAGCTCTAGGAACCTGTTTCAGTCCATACAATGCCTTTTTTAGTAAATATATTTTGTTTGTTGAATTTGATTTTTCAAAACCAGCACATTATTCAACAAAAATCTCCTTATTTAGAACACCATTAAAAAAATACAAATTTAACATCCAACTAAAAGATATACCAATCGTTTTGTGTTGCTAGAGCAAGCAGGACCTTTATTGTTTCATGCCTAGAAACTGGAGCAAATGTATCTATGAAATCGATGTTGGCCTCCTATGAATATCCTTTCACTACAAGTCTGGCTTTATGCTTGTTGATCTTACCATCTGCATTCAATTTTGTTTTGAAAATCCATTTCACTCAAATTACATTCTTGTGAGCTAGTTTGTCAATTAGTATCTATGTTTGATTCTTTTATATCATCGCAAGCTCCTTCTTCATTGATGCTATCCAGATTTGAGAATTCATGGCTTCTTCAACATCTATCGGTTCTGCCTCAGCTATATTGCATCTGCTGTAAATATTTGTTAAAGACCTTGTCCTATTTACTGGTTGGTCATTAACATTTTCTACAACATCCAACTCAGTTTATTGCATCTGTTTTGATCCTTCACCTTATGTATTTTTCTAATTCCATGTAGCATTTTCTACAACTTTTACATCTTTAACAATCACAACTTTGTTAAAATTCAGATCATAAATTTTATAAGCCTTCGATGTTGTGCTATAGCCTATAAGAATTCTTATACCAGTCTTTTGATTAAGTTTTCTTCTTTTAACTTCAGGTTTCAGGATATAACAAACACAACTAAACACTTTTACATGATCAATGCTGGGTTTAAAACCATACTAGAGTTTATAAGGAATTTTTTCTGCTAAAATTCTTGAAGCTATTTGCTTTAAAAGATATGATGTTGTGTTCACTGCCTCTACCTAAAAATTCAATGGTAGTTTCTTCTCATATATCAAACATCTTTCCATCTCTAACAAAGTTCTATTTCTCCCTTCACTAACACCATTCTGTTGTTGTGTGTAGGGATTTGTTAGCTGGTGTTTGATCCCCTCTTTTGCCAAGTATGCCTCAAATTGTTGAGAGGTATACTCTCCTCTATTGTCAAATCTCAATATCTTTAATTTGTTCCTTATCTTTAGTTCAATTACTGCTTTGAACTTAACAAACTCAGCAAACATATCAGATTTTAATTTTAAAAAGTAAACCTAATAGAACCTACTATAATCATCAACAAATAAAAAAAATACTTTAAATCATTTAATGATTCATTATGCATTGACCTACACACATCTGTGTTTACAAGCTGGAGTTTTGACAGTGCTTTGAATGCATTGTCATGAAAAACAACTCTAGTTTGTTTTCCTAATTGACAAGCTTTATAAATACTCTTTTGTTCTTATATATCTGGTAAATCGTAAGTCATCTGCAGGTCAGCTATTCTTTTTAAAGTTGTATAATTGAAGTTCCCCAACCGTTTGTGCTAAATAATAGATTCATTATTCTAATAAGCGTTAGCACTCAAGCATACTTCTCTCTATTGAACATTAAAACTTTTGTTCATCATTTTTGTAGAAAGCAGTAACACTCAATTTTTATCTTTAATATCACATACTCCATCATTAAAGAATATTGAGTAACTAGATTCAATTAATTATCCTACACTAATTAGATTCTTATTGATTTAAGGTACATAAAAAAGATTTTTTGGAGTTTTTTGTACCTGACAATGTTTCTACTTCAATTGCTCCTTTTTCTTCAACCTTTACATAGTCTAAATTGCCAATTCAGACTCTAGATAGATAGCTTTTATCAATGTCTCTGAATAAGATCAGATCTGTTGTCATGTGGTTCGTCCAGCCACTATCAATGAGCCATGATGAGTCGTTTGTCTTTACTATGTTACACAACTCTTATATTGTAGCCATGGATAAAATATCTTCCTTGACTTTTGAATGATCGACTACTTGAGCTTATTTTACTATTTTTATTTTATTTTTGTAGAATCTTTGGATGTGACCAAATTACTTGCAGTTTTGACATTGTGCATTCTTAAGCCAACACCAGACCTTAAGATGATTTGTTTTCTGATAGAATTCACAAGCAGGAAAATGTTCTTTCTTCTCTTTCCCTCTAATGACGATGTTGCAGTTTTGTTGCTAGTTATTGGATTGCCAGCCTCTTTCCTTTTTTTTTTCTTTTTCCTTCTTGATTGTTTCTGTAAAAATTCTTAGCTAACTCTTCTTCTTATAAACTGCAACAAGAGCTCCTTCACTTAATCCCTCTTGCTATAAACTTACCTTTGCTCCACAACTTGTAATATATTTACTAGTTATTGCAGGCTCATTTCAGACAAATATTTAGAATCTTCTAAAGAGTAAATTTTATATTTAAATTTTTCTGGTAGACTTACCATAACTTTCTCTACTATTCTTGAATCTCGAAAATCTTCTCCCAAAAGTCTCACTTGATTCATAATTTTTGAAATTTGAGAAGAGAAGTCTTTGATGGTTTTAGTTTCTTTCATTTTCAAACCTTGTCTTGTAAAATTTAAAACCTGCATCTTTCTTGACTTCTCATCACCATGAAATTCTGCTTTTAATTTATCCCATGTTTCTTTAGCAAATTTACACGCCATGATGTTTATGAAGATGTCTTCACTCACAGTATTATAAAGGCAGGAAAGAGCTTTGAATCGTTTTGCCTTTTTTTCATTGAAAAAATTCATTTGTGCAATTGTAGGATTGTTTTCTAGGGGAGTAGGTTACCTATCACTCTCTACTATCTCCTACAAATCAAACTCTGTGAGATAGGTTTCCATTTTCACAATCCATATACCATAATTCTACCTTATGAACATTAGTGTTTTTGTTGGAAAATTTACAGAATCCATTTGAAAAAAAAAAAACTCACTTAATCTCTTGTATTTTCATCACCAACATTCAAAGCTAGCAGAAAGCTTTGTTTTATCCTCTCTATTCTCTTGTGTTTTTATCACAAATCCTTTAAAGATCAGAGGAGCTTTGATACCAATTGTTGTAAAAAATTAATATATAAAGAACAAACTTATGTTTATGAACTGAGAAAAAGAACAAAGAAAATAAGTCTTTATAGTTGAAGGAACAAATAGCAAAGAAATGCCTCCATCGGTTATTGTCATCCCCAATGTTTTATTTATAGAAGGAAACAACCATTATAGAATTATGAAAAACTAAAAAAACATACCAACTATAATCTTTTTTATCTAAGAATTGTATAATAAACCAGCCTAATCCTAAATAAACTTAAACAAACAAATGGAAAGAAATATCCTAATTAAAATAATGCTATAAGCCACAAGATAAATAACAATATAGTAGATCTTTTAGTTTCACGAAACATGATTGTTGCTGTTGGAACCTGTGTTGAGTTTATGTAGGCTTTGATGCTCAGCTGAGCTCAATAATTCACATGTGATGTAATAAGTACATAAACATCTACTAAGCTACTGTAGCCACTATCCTTGTCACTTATAAGAATCATAGCACCACCACCGGCATTCTTCACCGTGTGTCCTTTGTCACTTCTTATTGTCCCAGTACCTCTCTCACGAAAAACAATCTTGCCTTAGGCATCTATATCGGTCGATGATTTTGGTGCACAAAATGCTACTGATTCAGAACCATTAGAGCTTGTGTAAACATGACTCATATATGGAAGTGAATTTGGCTAGAAAAGGGATTCGACAAAAAATAATTGGAATTTGCCACGAACACATCTGCTCTTATACTTTTATCAACGGTGCTTACTTCAACAGTGAGAAGATGATTTTTAAAATGTTTTTTTTTTATAATGTATTAAAATAAAAAATTTAAATAAAATTTATTTTTATAAAATATTAAAATATAGTAATAAAAAAATAATTTAAAAAAAAAAACAAATCAAATTTTTTGAAAGGCGGGGACTAATCCCAATGCCGAACACTACAAAAGAACCATTATATGGACCTTCATTCCCTGCTGAACAAATCACGAAAATTCCTCTATGAGTATCCTCCAAAAACCCCACTGCCATTGAATCTTCAAAAAAAGGTGCGGAACCACCGCCAAGGGAAAGGGAAAGCACATTCATCCCCTCCTCAACGGCAGCATCCATTGCAGCCAATATATCACTGTCCAAGCAACCGAAATCAGAGCAAACTTTGTAAATGGTCAAGGGAGCCAGAGGTGTCATACCAACTGCTGTGCCATTAGCGTTGCCTAACATTGGCGTCATTTACAAAATTTCCTGCTGCTGTGCTGGGCTGTGAGTCTCATGGCCTTCATCATCAAATGATGGTGCCACTTTTGATGAAATGGAATTTCTTGCACCAATGACTTTGTTGTTACACACGGTTCCATTGAAATTACATTTCCCTTTCCATTTGGCTGGTGGACACGGAACTTTTTTATCAGTGAATGAAGAACCCCAATAATCATTCCCATTCCATAAGTCGAGTTTCTCCAAAATCCTAATTTTTGTTGGAACGCCATGAAGTTTGGACTGTGAGCTGTATGTAGAGAAGACGGTATTTTTTGGGGCTTTGCTGACAAAAATCCATCCTTATCTTCCACAGCTTTTGCTTCTTCTGCTGTTAGTTTTGCAGCAAACCCAGTGACAACATTTCTGTAGGAATACACCATGCGTTCTTGGTGGTTTGAACTTGGTATGGTAGCCCGTAAAAATGACTTGTACCAGCTGTCCAAGTCATCAGCAGAAACTCCCCCCTCTGGCTTCTTTACAAAGACCAGGTAAGTTTCAAATAGGCTTTCTTGATTAGTTTTCAAAGTTCCTAGTGGTTCCCCTCCCTCAGTGTACGCTTGAGAGAAGCTAAAAACATGGAGATGAGACCAACTAGAAAGACATTCCCCATGGTTGGAAACAGTAACTGCTGTTTTCCATTCAAGGGAAAGAACTAGAAAATGATAGATTTTGTGAGTCAACGCACGAACCTAAACACGCATTTATATAGCGTAGTAGAGAGAGTTTGCATATGGAAATGAACGACGGCAGGCATTTCTGGTATTTTGGAAGTTGATGGATGGGTCTATTCCAACCTGTTTGACATAATTGCTAAATACAGCAGGAGGGCGTGAACTTGGTAACACTGCCATGCTTGTCAGTGCAATCAACGAGTAATGGTGATTGATTTTCTGCTATATGCTTGATTGACCTTGGACGCTGATCTTAATCTTGTTTAATTATTCCAGGTGATTGCATCACCTTTTTCATGCCAGGAAATAAATATGCTGTACGAGACACAAAGGTTGATACTTGACAGGCCAGATATTGGCATAACATAAAACTGACAAAAACAAATGATTAACTAAAGGACTGCAGTAACATAAACGGAACCAGTGCAAGGAGCTCGCAACAGGAGAGGCACAAACATAAACATTGATAGCAGCAGCTGCAGCTTCCCAGCGATTTTAAAACATCCCCATTTCAAAACCAGAATCCATCTGCCGCAGATAATTGTAGCAACTAGCAAGCAGTACGAGTACCAGTAAAACATATCACCAAAAAGAGAGCAACGGAAACTTCATATTAGAACTTAATCTATCCAGCAGACAAGAAGAGAAGGCGGGGGTGGGGGAGGGGGACAAAACAAAAGAAGGGCAGAAGCCTATAAACACTTTGGCTGAGAGGACCGCGAATAATGGGCCACCAGAAAACAGAGGAATAAATTTCACCAATGAAGAGCACAAGCAGTTCAGCACTGGACAAAGATCGCAACTAAATGGAATCACTTTGCAGAGGCACCACGTTGAGACAAAATGAGCTCAATAACACTTATCAGAAACAGAACCTGCAGCAAACTTCGACATAGACAAGGAAAAGCAAAATAAACTTCCACAACAAGGAGCATCCAGGAGATCAGAACTAAAACCACTGCATCATAGGGATTCAGATGCATTAATGGGAGGAAAAAATAAAGAATGCACAAGATGATGTAATTTGAAGAGCATTTGCACCAGGAAGTAAACAAGTTTGTTGTTGTTCATCATTGAAAATACTCTGAAACCAGGCACAAGAACCTCTGGTGTAACACAGTACTCAAATATGTTTTCAGATTGCCATCTCTACCGGCAAACCTTAAATAATCAGGTACCGGTACCTTATCTTCACTGGAGGATAGAAACAAAACTGGGCCCTTCTAACCAAAGCCGAACAGGAACCCATCTCTAGTATCCTCCAACAGTTGACTCCATATCGTTTCCCTGAGCTGTTTTGCAGAAGGTCACCAAGTAACATTGCCATCTGCTTCACATTATAATCTGACATACCCAGTAAGCGTTTGATTACAACCATGTCCCCCCCTCATGCTGCCTTCTTCAAGAAACTCCAATTTTACAACAAAACAGCCCCTCCCCCCCTGCTCAGCCAATTAAATAGGTGACAAAGTAACTAAATTGAACTAATCTAACAAAATAAATATCATCATCTGTAACTAATTTTCCTCGAACATTATCAAATTGTGCACAAAATCCACAATTATAACATTAAAATTCGTTCATCAAATCAAACCCTAATCTTACATCAAAGTTTTTTTTACACAAAGAAGAAGGATCAATTTCATTGTTGATTTCTCAATTTCTCAAGTATCAATAATCCCTCTCATTATCCGGTGCACGCTTACCCTTCTTGATCTTCTCAAGCTGAATCTGCGTCTCGGTGAAGATCCTCATCCTTTCCATTTCCAAATCCTTAGCAAACTTCATCCTTTGCTTTTCCAAATCCCCCATTTGCTTCAACTTCTCGCTCTCCACCCTTTCAAAAACCTCCCCAAATTTCTCTACCGCACGTGCCAATCTCTTAATCCCTTCCCCCTCCCCGTCCTCCTCTACGCTCTCTCTCTCCCCCGCCTCAAACTCCTCCTCCTCTTCCTCCTCCTCCTCGCTATCTGACTCTTGTGCTGCCGCTGCCGCTGCCATTGCCGAATAATTCCTCCTAAAATAACCATCGTCCACCGGTAAAGGCCTCTTCTGCGGCAAAGCCACCGCCACCCCCCCGCCAGGGCCGCTGGCTGCGGCGGCGGAGTAGAACTAACCGGAGGAGTCCTCCGGTAAGTAGGATGCAATGGGAGAGCCACGGGAGGAGACGGGGAGATGGACGGAGAGGGCGGTTTCTTAATAGATGAATTAAAATTAGATCCAATCAAAGCGTCAAGGCGTTCAAAAAAGGGCCAAGACGACGTGAGGGTACCGTTGGAGGAGACGACACGAGATTTTTCGATCTTGTATTTCTTCTTAATGGTGTCGATCCGGTTCTTGCACTGGACATCAGTACGGTGCGTTTTCTTGGTATGGCCGTGAAGAGCGTTGACGGTATCAGCAACATCTTGCCAGTCCTTCTGACGGAGATTACCTCTGTTAAGTTCAAGATAACGACGTCCCCAAGCATCAACAAGAGTAGAGGTAGCTTCTTCACTCCAACAATCTTCACGGATGGGCAATGAACGAGAGTGTGGTGCGGTTGACGGAGTAACAGAAGATGAATCGATGAGATCTTCCATAATCAATTAAGGATGGAGAAGGAGATGGCCGCTGATTGGTTTGAATAGGTGAATTTTAGGTTTTGGTATTCGCGTTTGGGGATTTTAATGTGGGAGATAAAAAGAGGGAGGATGACTTCGGTGCGGCGAAGGTGACGCGCCGGACAGTAGTTTTGGACAACGTTGCCAACAACAACAACAACAACAATAGTATTTGAGACGACGTGTCGGGGTGGGACATATCGTGACGAGTCGGTCCGACCAAGTAATAGGGTTGTGTTGCGTTGTGTCGTGTCGAGAATTGAGATTTTTGTAATAAGGTTAGCCGTCGTCATTATTCTGATTCTTTGAGCGTTAATAGCTTGCAATATTTATAGCAGTGAAAGAGGGGCAAGGCAAGGCAAGAGAAGAGAACAGAAGAGAAGAGGATTAAAATAAAGCCCCCACCCCTCCCCCCGCCAAAAAAAAAAAAGGAAAAAGAAAAAGAAAATCTCGAGAATTTTAAAAGATGTTAAAATCCGTGTTCATGAGTGATTTTACAGCTAAACTAAAAGATGATGAGAAGGATAGTGATACGTTACTCTCCTTCTCATCATCCCAAGCCTATATGAGTGATTTTACAAACTAAACTCAATGGAGTCAGTTTTACTAAACAGTGAAAAATGTTAATATATTATTTAAAACACTTTATAACATGTTTGTTTTGCAGCTCACAAACTACTATTTTCCGGCAGGTGCTACATGAAATCTCTTTGTCAACGGCAGAGTTGAAACGGTCGTTGTAAATATTTTTTTTGAAAAGTTATAATAGATTTGATATATATATATATATATATATTACTTTTATTATGAAATATGACCTTTTGTTTATAGAAAGCATGTAGCGCTTGCATATGTATGAAATATAGAGATGACATTTCAACTAATTTAAAATATGATTTTTAGTTGTTAAAGAATTAAAATATTTTTGTAAACGCTTGACATCAACTGTGTTCTCTCAGCCATATATATGTATATTCAAAGTTTGTTATAGATCATTTATATTTACAAGAGTTTACATATAGAAGAGAATCTAAGAATAAATAAGAAAATAAAAGTTTAAATACTATAGGACTTATCTTAGTGTCTTTTAACATACTCAGGTTTTATCTTTATCATTATATGCACAGCTTTATCCTTATCATTCCCCTGTAAGCTGTCAAAGAGTTCCATTACGAAAAGTTTATTCTAGAGAAAGCAAAACCAATATCTTTATTGACCATCTTTTCTTATACAAAGTGGTAATCCACTTCAATATGTTTGGATTGTGCATGAAAAATTGGATTGGAGGCAAGAGCTAAGGCACTGATATTATCACTCCACACGAATGGAGCAGAAGTAAGAGAAACCTATAGCTCATGCAATAGCATTCGCAACCAATATACCTCAGCAGTAACGAGAGCCAAACACCAGTATTCAGCTTCAGTATTGGACTTAGACACTACAAGTTGTTTCTTAACCGACTAAGAGATAAGATTGGGTCCAATAAAAACACCATAACCATAAGTGGAACGTCTGTCATCAAGATCACACGCCCAATCAAAATCATAGTAGGCATTAATGGCAAAAGAGTCAGGTTTGTTAAAGAGTTTATAATCAAGTGTATGGTTTAAATATTGCAGCACATGTTTGGTTGTTGTCCAATGAGTAGAGGTTGCTACTTGTAAATATTGACAGAATTTATTCATAAAATATGATATGTCAGGGTGTGTGATAGTGACATACTGTAAGGCACCCATCGTGTGCCTCTATTCAGTGGGGTCTGAAAGAATTTCGACATCAAATGTGGACAACTTAGAGCCTAATACATAGGGAGCATGATATGAATGAATACCAATTAGTTGCACATGATTCAAAAGATCTATAATATACTTTATTTGATGAAGATGTAAACCGGTGGAGTTGTATGTGGCCTCATTGGCCAAAAAATATGTCAACTGACCGAGATCCTTCATAGCAAACTTAACTTGGAGTTGTGAGATAAGAGAGCTAACAAAATTCTGGTCATTAGAGGTAATAAGAATATCATCCACATAAATTAACAGAAATGCATGGATGTTCTCTAGGTGATAGGTAAATAATAAAGGATCAACCTGGGAACTGTGAAAACTAAGAGTTAACTGAGTAATGGACAGATGATTAAACCATGCGCGAGGAGCTTGTTTTAACTCGTAGATGGATTTATGAAGCTTATAGACAAAATTGAGGTGTATTGGATCCACAAAACCCTTCAGCTAAGACATATAAACTTCCTCTTCTAATAAGCCATGAGGGAAGGCATTAGAAACATCAAGCTGTCGAACGTCCCGATAAAAAGAAATGGCGAGAGCGAGAACCATGCAAATAGTAGGAAGTTTAATGACTAGGCTGAAAGTTTCAATAAAATTAACCCCACTCCTCTATAGATAACCGACAGCTACCCGTCTAGCCTTATGACATTCAACACTACCAACAAGTCGTCGTTTGAGTTTAAAAACCCATTTACAAGGAACCACATTCTTGTCAAGAGAAAGAAAACATAGTGACTAAGTTTTATTCTTTAATAAGGATTGAAATTCATTGTCCATTGCTGCATACCACTTGGGTATTAATGCTGATTGTGAGTAGGTTCGTGGCTCAGGAAAAACCAAACCTGCATGCAATGCTTGGAGGGGGTGACGAGTAGAATATAAATGAAAATCAGGAAACCTACGAGGCTTAAGATTACCAGTTTGTGATCTGGTGATAATCTGAGAGGAAGACACGAGGGGAGATCTCCAGCTTGGAGATTAAGCTATTTAATCTCTTGGGGAGCAGCAGAAGGATTAAAAACTGACATAGATAAGAAGGAAACAGTGTTGGGTGAGTCACAAACATGAGGTAATTGTGGTAAAGAAGATTCATATGGAGGAGAAAAATCAGATGATGAGCAGGATATATGAGAATTAGATGATTAGTAGGAAATATAAGAAGAAAGAGTGAAGGACAAACCTAGAGTTTTACTTGAGGAGGAGACGCAGCTGATAGGATCTATAAGAATGGATTGTGCTGGAAATTTCTCTTCATCAAAAATCACATTTCGAGATATGTAGACACATCTGGATGAAGGGTCTAAACAATGAAATCCTTTGTGATTAGAACTATAACCAATGAAAATACAATGTGTACTATGATATGATAATTTATCATATATTTAAGGATAAAGACATGAAAAACATTGACATCCAAAAGCTCAAAAATAGTTGAAGTTAGTTGGATGGTGAAAAGAGCGTTCATAGGGTGATAAATAATCAAGAACTTTGGTAGGTAATCAATTAATTATAAAGATAATAGTTAGGAAAGCATCAACCTAAAATTTTTTAGATAAGCCAGATTGAGCAAGAAAAGTAAGCCCAATATCCATAATATGACGATATTTTCTCTCAACAAGATCATTTTGTTGAGATGCTTGTGGACATCACAAGATGAAAAATACCATTGTTAATAAAAAAACTGTTTAAAGATGCTAGAATAATATTCAACACTATTATCACTTTGAAATTGTCAAATGATGGAGTTGAATTGTTTTTCCACTAAAAGCTTGAATTTAACAAAGGTAGAATAAACATCAGATTTATTTGAAATAGAAACATCCAACAAAAATGAGTAAAACCATCAATAAAAATAACATAATAGCAATAACTATTTAAAGATGGAGTGGAAGTAGACCAAATATTAGAATGGATTAATTCAAGAGGAGTGGTAAATTCTTTTAAAGAATTAGAGAATGGTAATTGTCTGGACTTGCCTAGTTGACAAGACACACATACATATTTTTTATTGATTGAATCATTAATTAGAAGGGAAAAATTAGAAATGACACGATGAAAAATGTCCATGAAAAGATGTTCTGGACAATAATCCCAAGTGGAGGTAAAAGCCTTAACTCCAACAATCATTGTGAGAGCACTGTATAGGGAGGAAGAAAGTTGACGAAGGTTAATCGAATACAATCCATTGTCATTTGGTCCCGCTAGAAGCGTGTCCCTCACCAAAATGTCCTTCACATAGAAATTAGAACTAGTGAGTTCAAACATAACATTATTATTATTACAAAATTTATTGATAGAGAGAAGATTAGCAAAGGCTGAAGGACAGTAGGCAATATTATTTAAAGTAAAAGTAGAAGACAAGGTTTTAATAGAAGCATTGTCAATGCAAGATATGGGAAAACATGTTTTGTTGCCTACCCCAACAGAATCATCCGAGAGAAGATTAGCAAAGGCTGAAGGACAGCAGGCAATATTATTTAAAGTAAGAGTAGAAGATAAGGTTTTAATAGAAGCATTTTCAATGCAAGATATGGGAAAACATGTTCCGTTGCCTACCCCAACAGAATCATCACCTTCATATGGTTGAAGGTTGCAAGATTAGTAACATCAGAGGTAACATGAATATTAGCCCCATTATTCGCATACCATTGCTTTTGATTTAAATAAGTGGTAGTAACCTCTGCAACCATGATGGCTAATTTAATAAGAGGATAATGACCCTGAAATGTGTAATTCATTCGATTAAAACAATCCAAGGCCTATTGCCCCTCACACTTACATATTTGGCATGGTGAGCAAGAGCAAGTTTTAGAGGAAGGCATGGAGATGTGTGAGGTAAATGAGGGAAAGACTACCTAAACTAGGAAGAAGCACCACCTGAACCTTTAGGCATCCTTAAGAAGCGAGATTTAGCATTGTTGTGGTGAGAACCTATTTTGAAGCCAAGTTTATATGAGTAAAGATCATATAAGCTAGCCTCAGATTGAATAGAGTGGCTACAAAATTGTTGCATAAAATCATAGTTCAACAGTTTTGCATGGAACTCTGAAAAAGGCATAGATCTTCTCTTTTTAGAAAGAAGCATATATGTAGTGACAAAAGAATGAAATGAAGATTAAGTCTATTAAGAACAAATAATATTAAATCAAAATTAGCAATTAGTTTCCCAACAGCAAAGAGTTCATCAGTAAGATTCTTAACTTCATCTAAAAAATTCTGACAAGATAAGGAACCTTGCTGTAAAGACTATAACTTTCTTTTAATAAGAGAAATGCTAGAAGTTAAGGGCGCAGCAAAATATGCACCAGGGCCTGCCAAGAAAGATGAGAAGTCTCAATGCCATAAATAATAGAAACCACAGTAGGAGATAATGAAGAAATAATCTAGCCAAGTATGGTTTGGTCCTTATACTTCCAAGCTAGATAAGTAGAATTAAGAATCCCTTGAGCCTTGTGTTCTTCGTAGGAAAATTAAGGAGGACAGAAATTAGAACCATCAATAATTCCCATAAGTCCATAGCTCCAAAATAAAGGAAGCAATTGGGTAGACCAAGCAAGAAAGTTAGGTCCATCAAGTTTGATGGAAATCACTTGAGTTGGAAGATAAAATGCAGCAGGAGATAGTAAAGAATATGTTGTAACAGTTATAGGATTGTTAAAAGGGTTACTCTAATACCATGAAAGAATTAAAATATTTTTACAAATATATGAGATGAACTGTGTTCTCTCAGCCATAAATATGTATATTCAAAATTTATTACAGACCATTTATCTTTATAAAAGTTTACATATAGAAGAGAATCTAAGGATAAACAAGAAAACAAAATTTTAAACACAACGAGACTAATTTCAATGTTTTTCGATAAGCTCAACATGCTGAGGTTTTATCTTTATTATGCTGAGGTTTATCCTTATCATTATATGCATTTTTATCCTTATCAAGTTGTAGTTGAAAACTAGAGCTATTAATGGAACCTATATAAATCGAGTTTACAATATTTATAATTATGACATAAGATATGAGGGTGAATTATAAGTTTTTTTATTATTATTATAGACACTTCACAATCTAGTCTCAGCTAGCCATCACTAGTCATTTAAGAAATGGTTCAATAACAAGTTGATGAACAATCATCCTATTTTAAAGGCTAATCTAAAGGCAAATTATGAAGAACAAAGCAAGAAGTAATGCAACCAAATACAAGCATGCTTTTTGACATATTATCCTCCCTTTTTAGGACCTTTTAGTCTAGAAATTTTTTCTCTTCCTCCACCTCTAACTCAATTTTATTAGGAATTTTTTTTATTGTAATTAAAATATTTGTATTAACTATTAAAATAATATTATAAGATTTTGTAATTCAAATTTGTTGTTTGTTGTTGTGAGTTTAGGTTTTTTAAAATACAATTAAGGCTAACAAGATTATGATTAAAATATATGATTGAGTATAATCCATGTTTAAATATTTGAAATCAATGGAAATCCTCAAAACATCTTACCTGAAAATTAGGTAAGAAAATTAGGTAAGCACACGGATATAAATATTTGAGTTTATTAAAATATATAATTGGGGATTATCCATGTTTAAAATATTCTTACAAAAGAATAAAACAATTTTTTTATTTTTTTTTCTTGAATTCAATTTATGGTGACTTGATTTATTAATTTTTGAAATCAAACAAGATTTGTGTTATACAAGAATATGAATTTAGGTATATATTGTAGAGCGAGATTTGATTATTAAATACTTTAAAAAGTATATTTGATTTATCTTAAAATTTTGTTAAAGAACTTTTATGAGACTTTAGGCTTGATCTAATAGAATTTTGTCCTTTATAGATTTCAAGTATAAAAAAACAAGATTTGAGAGCTTTTATGAAAGATTCTTTACTTGAAGAGCTTGTCTCTAAGAAAATTGTGCATCTCCTAAGAAAATTCTTCCTTCTTATATAAGGTGAGATCCTTTATTTATAAAGATTTATAAAAACAATCAAATATCTTTTCCATACTATATAATATTATTTTATTGGTTTTTTTTATTCATGGGATATTGTATTTATGATAAAATGTATTAAATATCTCATTATTTGTATCAACTTTTCATTGACCAAGAAATATACAAAAACTCATTTATTTTTCATGTTAGTTTTTTATTTTTTTTATTTTTATGCAAAAATAAAATAAAATAAAATAAAAATGACATCAAGTTAAATTTTTATAGATTGATTTTTTTTTCTGCACTCATTATCTTAATGATGACAAGTAACCCTAGTACGAAATATATTCATGTAAGATAAAAATAGCAATATATTTATTGGAGACATACACCACGTACAAATACACAAATCAATTTCTCAAACAAGTTGGTTTTTAGTTTCAATTGATTCAAAGTGATGTATGCTATGACGGCATAAATCAGACAACCTATAAGAACATCAGATGACATGGCCAAGACCCTAAGACTTTTCCTATTCAAATGTAACTGCAATTGGGTTTCTAACAACATGATCAGCAGAAACCCAATTCAGATATCCCTGAGAAAATGGCAAGTTCACGTTGGCAGTTCGAGTAAATGTTACTGAATAGGTTGCTTTTGGATCCCCCCCGCCAAATGGAATTGCATTGGGTGTTACTTTAACATCAACACCTTGTGGTGCAATGATCTCAGCAATGTAAGATGATTTGAAAGGGCCAACATTTGTTACCGTTCTTGTGTAAGTCTGAGGAGTTGACCCCAATTTTATAGAAAATGAAGGATAGTTTAGCTGTGCTTCTGGTATGCTGGAACTGTTTGAGCATGTCACAGGGCGCTGCACGATGATTCCTACCTCTGTGTTATTGTAGCCAAGACCGCATAAGTAGGGAATGTAATCGTCGGGTTGGATATCATAAACAAACCCTGGATCATCTGCTTTTGTTGGATTCACATGGCCTGAACCAATGGCAAACACATCAACTGGACCAAAGCTATCATCAGTAATTGGCGTTCCTCCAAGATTCGTTAAATTAGCAGTAGTCATTATTGCAGATTTTATGGCAGCAGGTGACCAGTGAGGGTGCGAGCTTTTAAGCAATGCTGCAATCCCACTAAGATGGGGAGTAGCCATTGAGGTGCCTGAAATCATATTAAATGTGGATTTTGTATTCCTGTGGTTGTCCACAGCATATGGCCATGCAGCTAGAATGTCAACGCCAGGGCCTATAATGTCTGGCTTCAAGATCCCCGGACTTTCCAAACTTGGGCCTCTTGAGGAAAAGTAAGCAAGCTGGGGGGCATACGGAACCCCAAAAACAGTTCCTTTAAAAAGTATCGTGGCCATCGGTGATGATGTTGACTTTATATAGGCTTTGATACTCAAGCCATCAGCATAAGTAACATCTGATGCCGGCAATACATGGAAATCGGCTGTGGTAATGTTGCCAGAAAGCTCATCATTCATGATAATCATTGCAGCACCACCAGCATACTTCACTTCTTGGCCTTTATCAACTGATTCTGAAAATCCACCACTCTCACACAACACAACCTTTCCCTTGACATCAACATCTTTCGAGGACCCTGGATCGCAGAATGCTGCTGTATCACTACCATTAGCACCAGCATAAATAAGTGGCAACAACGTTGAAGAAAAATTTGTTGGCTGGTAAAAGGATTGCCCATCATATGACGCCTTGTTTCCAAGCAACACCGTTGCTCTTATGCTTCTGTCAACGGTACTTGCTCCTACAGTGAGGATCCATGGGGCCTCATTTGATAATGATTCTTTATAAGGTCCTTCATTCCCTGCAGCACAACTCACAAAAATGCCCTTTTGAATTGCACCAAATGCACCTATTGCAATTGAATCCTCGTAGAATGGTAGCGATCCACCACCAAGGGACAGTGAGAGCACATCGGCGCCATCCTCTACTGCAGTGTCCATTCCAGCTAATATATTGCTTTCTTCACAAGAACCGAACCCGTCACAAACTTGATATATTGCCAGGTGAGCTGAGGAAGCTATGCCAACAGCAGTTCCATTGAGCTGATCATAAAAGCTAGCACCCTGTACTCGACTTCCAGCAGCAGTGCTTGCTGTGTGTGTCCCATGTCCATTATCATCAACTGGGGGTTTACCTGCAGAATAAAAATTCCTCGCACCAATAAGCTTGTTGTTACATAGAGTTCCATTAAGTTCACATTTCCCTTTCCATTTTGCCGGTGGAGGAGGCATTCCTTCGTCACTAAATGAAGGGTGACTTGGTGTTATTCCACTGTCCAAGACTCCAATTATCACTCCTTTTCCATAATTGGAGTGGTTCCAAAATCCTAAATTTTGCTGTAGACCCAAGAAGCTAGGAGTATGAGTTGTCTTCACACGGAAAACCTTCTGGGGATGGGCTGACACGAGCCCTTCCTTCATTTCCATAGCCTTTGCTTCCTTCTCTGTAAGTTTTGCAGCAAACCCCGTGACCACGTTGTGGTAGGAATGTACCAAGCGCTGTTGGTTTGAGCTTGAGGTGGTAACTGCTGGTAAAAATGATTGATACCAGCTATCCAGTTCTTCGCGTTCAGCAGACACCATATCTTCCGGTTTCTTTAAGAAGATAATGTAAGTTACCAAGTTGCTTTCCTGCTTTATAATGGATTTAGTGCTGGATGAACTTGGTAATGGATCAATAACAGCTCGAGCCCGTGTTGAGCTAAACATGGAAGTGAGAAAAAGAAGGATCGTAACCAACATAGTTGGTAATATTTTGACACTCCGATCTTCCATATTAGTAAGAGGAGTAGTATATTTCTCGTTATTTGAGTGAAAAAAACCTCAAACATAAGGTCTTATACAGGGAGTCGACAAAGGAAGAGTAGTATATTTCTCGTTATTTGAGTGAAAACAACCTCAAACATAAGGTCTTATATAGGGAGTCGACAAAGGAAGATAATTTTACTTTGTTGGTGTCAACGATAGCCGGCATCAGCAAGTGTTTGGAATTTTTCTTTGATCAATATGTTTGTGGTTGGATCGTTGTAGCAAAACTTGTTGTTACTTGTTTACAAGACACCAAAAGTACATCCAAGAATTGTGTATGAGGACTTGATAACCCCGCTAGTCATTGTCAGAAAGAAGCTCTATGTATACTTGGATGGTGCTCCATTGTCAACTGGTTTATGGTTTTTTCTGAAGAACATTGCTGGCCCCTTTCATCTAAAATGAGCGGTCTGTATACGATGGATTCGTGTGCATAACTCTTAGTATAAATTCAATAGTTGAGGACAAGGCAATCTTGGATCTGTTTGAATTTTAGAAACCAGCTAGCATGGTTGTCCACGCCTTACCGTATGGGGTTTTTTCACTGTATTATTTAATTTAATTTATTCTGGTATTTATTTGTTTGGAAAAATTGTTGTGGTTATTTTTTAAAATATTTTTTATATTAAAATATATTAAAATATTTTTTTATTTTAAAAAAATTATTTTTAAGATCAGCTTATCAAAATGATTCAAAATATATAAAAAAATTATTTTTTATAAAAAATATTTAAATTTTTTAGAAACATAGTTTGCATTATAATATTAGTTTTAATAATTTTACTTTTAAAATTTTATTTTTTATTTAATTATATAATAATAATAATATACATTAGCAAAAATACAATTAACAAAATTATGGATGAAAAATGTATTTATTTTCTTCAAAAAAAATTTCTATTCATATGATTTTTTTAAAATTTTAATAGTAAAATAGTTTTTTTATTAACATCATGGTTCATTGAACAAAAAAGCAAAGCAACTAGGAAAAAAATATATTAAAAAACTATAATGATTGGAATTAAAAAGGAAATAACATATTTTTTTAATCAAAAAACAAAGAAAAAATTTCACACATGTTTTGATTTTGATAAAAACATGTTTTTTTGCATGAGAAGCATTATTTTTAAAGTAAAAACTTTGAAAGTAAGTTTCCTTAAAAAATTGAATTGATCATTTTCACACACCTATATGAAAAAATATGATAAAAATAAATTTGAGAAAATTACATTAAAAAATATATTTTATTCTCATTAAATATTAATAAAAA
>NW_011499879.1:352971-374419 GCF_000495115.2 Populus euphratica | reverse complement strand
TTATTATTATTATTATTATTATTATTATTAGTACTACTACTACTATTATTATTAGTATTATTATTGCTTCTATTATTATTGTTGTTGTTTATAATTATTGTTTATAATTGTTGTTTATAATTTGTACAATTAACCTCCCTGTGGTTCGACCCCGGTCTTGCCGGGTTATTTATTACTTCGACACTCCTGCACTTGGGAGAAGACATCAATCTTTTAGTCGTGTCAAGTTTTTGGCGCCGTTGCCGGGGAGGTAAGTTCTTGTATAAATTATAGTATTTATTTTATTTTCTCTTTTCACTTTTCTTGTATATAACTTTGTTTCTTTTCTTTTGTTTCTTTTTATTTTGTTTTCTTCCTCCTTCTTTTGCTTTCTTGTTCTTCTTTTTATTTTATTCCTACACGTGCATGAGAGTGTGGTCACGTACATCAAGTGGTAGACTTTGTAGGGTATCCTCATCATTTTCAGAAAATATGGCCGAAGAAGATAATCAATCACTTCATAATGAGAATAATGAGAATAACCGTGCTAGAACACTTAGAGACCACATGAATCCCACAAGAACAAGTGCACCATCATGCATAGTTTTTCCTCCTGATGCATCTCATTTTAATTTTAAACCAGGTATTATTCAACTTTTACCTTCTTTTCATGGTTTGGAATTGGAAAATCCATACTTGCATTTAAGGGAATTTGAGGAGGTCTGCAACACATATAATAATTTAAATTGTAGCATGAACACCATCAGATTAAAGCTTTTTCCTTTTTCATTAAAAGATAAAGCTAAAACATGGCTACAAAATTTAAGACCAGGATCCATTCGTGCTTGGGATGAAATGCAACAACAGTTTTTGAAGAAGTTTTTCCCATCTCATAGAACAAACTCTTTTAAGAGACAAATCACCACTTTCACTCAAAAACCAGGAGAAACATTTTACCAATGTTGGGATAGGTATCGAGACTTGCTTAGTACTTGCCCTCATCATAGTTTTTAAACATGGAGATTGGTTTCACATTTTTATGAAGGGTTAACACCTAGAGATAGGCAAATGGTTGAATTGATGTGCAATGGAACTTTTGAAGATAAAGACCCTAATGAAGCAATGGAGTACCTAGACTTGCTAGCTAAAAATGCTCAAAATTGGAACACTACAGGCACGTATAAGACTCCAAGTAAAATCTAACCTTATACATCTAATGGAGGTATGTACAACCTAAGGGAAGATCATGACCTCCAAACCAAGTTTGTATCTTTAGCTAGAAAAGTTGAGGTACTAAAATTAAAAATGAGTGGTCAATTAAAATTTATTCAAGACATTATGTGTCAAATTTGTGAAACAAATGAATACTCAACCAATGATTGTTTAACGTTGCTTTCTTTTAAGGAATGTCTTCATGAACAAGCTCATGCTTTAAACAGTTTCCAAAGGCCCAACCATAACCCATACTTGCAAACACACGACCCTGGTTGAAGAAATCACCCAAATTTCAGTTAGAAGAGTGACAATGTACAAACTTCACAACTACAGTTTTAAGTGCATTATAATTTCCAAAATTCTTATGGATATGCACCTCCTTATGCTCCCTCTTCTAGAAAAAATCTTGAGGAAACATTGTCTGCATTCATTGAAAAGCAAGAGATAATCAATACTCAACTTACTTAAAACATGACAGATTTTAAAGATACTCTTGCAAAATTGGCATCTGCTCTTAGTTTCCAAGAGAAAGGTAAGTTTCCATCTCAACCACAATAAAATTCTAAGGGGCAATACAATGCAAATGCAAGTAGTTCTGGAAGTCAACACATGAATCAACTCAAATCAGTCATCACTTTTCGCAGTGGTAAGGTTATTGAAAAACCAACTCTTAAACCTTGTGAGAAAGACGATGAGTCAATTTCTAAGGGTAAGGAAGGGGTTGAATCTGAATATTATAAGAAAAAGATTGATTCCCCGGCAGTACTTTCATTTCCTCATGTCATGACCAAATAAAGGGAAGTTAATCACGATTGTGAAATCTTTGAGACTTTCAAATAGGAAAAAATCAAGGATGAAAAAGCCACCAGAAATGCTATCACGAATCATTTATCAAAATTGGCAATAGATTCAACATCCGACATCACACCAATCGATGATTACTTTTTTGTTGAATATTTACTTTCTCTTAGTTCAATGCCTTAGTTTGCTAAAAATATCAATTTTTTTGCTTCAGAATTTTTGCCAGCTCATTCGGATAACCAAGATAAAATAAAGTTTTTAAGCGACGAGCAAAACTTTTATTGGGATGACCCTTACTTATTCAAATATTATTATGATCAAATATTTCAAAGTTGCATTCCTGACAATGAGGTAAGTAGTGTCATTAAATTTTATCACTCTAAGACATGTGGAAGTCATTTCTCATAAAAAAACAACTGCAAAAATCTTACAAAGTGGATTTTATTAGTCCACCATGTTTAAGAATTCACATGCATTCTGCAAAACCTGTGAAAATTATCAAAAAATGAGATTTATTTCAAAACATAAAGAATCTTTAAATAATCTTCTATTGACTCTTAAGTCTCATCATAGTGGGTATATGCATTATGCAATTCATGACTTATGAACTCATTTTCATAAAGAACATGCTCGACATAGTCTTAGGAATCTAACTAAAAAAGATCATGTTTGCTGGTTTTTAAGAAAACTAGATAGGAAGCCTATCCCTGACCCATATAAGATGTTTAAGCTGTTCTTGAACCTAAAATCAAGGGATGATGTGAGCCGCAATCACAACTACGATTTGAGTCTTAATTTGTAAAAACTTATGTCTTTTGGTTTTATTAATAGCATAATATTTGTGTTTTATTGTTTCTTATATTTGTTTAAGTGTGTTTCAGGTTTATTAATGTTCGATGTTTCAAGTGATGTCTTCTATACTCTATCTTTCTACCTTAGGACATTGAGAAAAATATCTCGTTTTGGTTGAGGGGGAGAGGGTAGTAGTTGATATTAAAAAAAAACTAACTATGTTTTTTTTTCATAAACCTTTTGCAAACTGTTATTACTAAAATAGCAGAGCAAGGAAAAAATTTATTGACTCTTGAGATGAATTTTGGTTAACATTTTTCAATGGTTATTTGTAATATTCATAACAAGGTCTATCAAAATATTTCTTGAAATATTCAGGTTTACAAACTCTCGTATTGTTATCACTTAATTCTACTCATATACTCATTTAACATGTACTCTTAAACCTTAATTTTAACACACACACTTTAACATATGATTATGGGTTGCACACTGAATTATTACATTATTTATGTTCTTTTATTAAAGAGCAAAAAAAATAATGATAATAAAAATATAGATAAGTTTGGTTTCGTAGCCTCCTTAACCTAAGCAATTAAGTCTGAAGGGGTGTTTTAACACCTAATACCCTAAAGTGAACTGACTTGGGAGCTATTGACTCAATGCTTGTTACATGGGTTTAGGAGAAAAGCTTAAGGAAATTAAACATTGTATTATCTACGTATTAGTATCAGCAACCCGAGTTACTAAGCTCGTAGGGTTGTCTCAACACCTAATACCTTAAGACCAATTGGTCTGGGAGTCATTAGCCGAAAACTTGTTACATGGGTTAAATATGCATTGCGTTTTAAGTTACATATATGTATATTTTAAAAAAAAATCTCAATCCAAGGAAGTCAACCTTAAACATTAGAACAAGAATTTTGTTTTCTTATAAGTAAATTCCCATAACTATGTGTTGATATAGTGAGCATAAAATGAAGATTTATTAATATCTTGTTTAAGAGGTATTGAGCAGATATATAAATTTAATAAGAGTTTGTTTATCCGAATAGATTAATGAAAGTTGAATGATGAATGTCTTGCTTTGTGAAATTTGCAAATTATTTTTCTATTTTAACGCTTTGATTACTAGGGACTAGTAATGAGCTGGTTGGGGGGTGTGATTAGTACTTAAAAGTGCATTTTTATCAAGGTTTTATATCATCATTTTGCACTTAAAGTATTAATAACTCCTTAACTAAAGCATGTTTTATAATTACATATCTAATAATATAAGATACTTTTAATTTATGGTAAATATTTATTTTAAATACAGGTCTATCACACAAATGAAAGGATTGATTAATGAGTTTAAGAACTAAAATTGAAAGGACAAAGAGATGGCCAAACTTAGAAAAGAGATATTGATGTAGTCCAAACCGAAACACTATTCGGTGATTAGGTCATATCTAGAGCTGTAGATCTTGAATTTAGGTCTATTTTATATGGATGGAAAGGTAAGATATAGGCCTACAACTTTTATTAGCAACAATGAAGAAGTCTGAATCTGTCCTATAGCCTAAATATTATTCAGTGTTTGGCCCATATCTAAAGTTTTAGAAGTCCAAATGACCTCCATTTTTTTTTTCTGGAAAGCTGAGACAATTTCCTACAACTTTTATGTTTTTAAGTGGTTCAAATTCTGACATTATTAATGATGTTTTAGGCAGATAAGAGAAGATAAGGATTGTCACTAAGTCAAGAGTTGGTCACCTACTCATCAATTAGTTATCAAATCAATAGTTCCTAATTTTTTACCTATAAAAGGAGGCATTTGCCATGCATTTAGGCATCTTGGTTTCCAGATCAAGATCATGCTTTTACTTTGTCTCTTTGTATTTTTGTACTGTTTAAGTTTTATTTTCATTAATATCTTGTTTATGCCTTTCAATTCCTTTCCTTTACTTAGTTAACTTTTATCTTATTTATGTTCTTATTTTGTTTATCTATTTTTCTTTCTTTCATTATGTTTAGTTAAGTTTATTATATCAAGGTGAAAAGACTATGCTAATGGTATAAGAATAAGTATAGTGTAAACTTAACATGGACTTTAATGTTTGATACTAACATGTTTTATATTTGTTATCTTGTTCACTCTTTAATACTTTGCTTATTAAATGACTAATCTAGATTTATATTGTATAACATTTGGTACAACAAATGCTTGCCACTTTTATAGCCCATATTGTATGGTATAACTAACACCTGAACTATGAAAGGAACTTGATTTGTTGTTAACATAAATTGTAATCATGAATGCTTAACGAGATTTACAAGTATTAGCATTAATCGAATAAGATGACTAATATAATCATGTTAACAATTTATAATGTGATTGGAATCTCCTTTGTGTGTGGTTTTCAATTGAATAATAAGAGTTTATATTATACTTGTTTGACATACCATTAGTGGATCCTCTAACCTTGACATTTGTTGTTATCTTTTTTTAATCTTTACGTTAATCTTCCATCTCAAAGTTCTCATCATTTTCTTTATTATTATTACTATTACTATTACTATTACTATTACTATTACTGTTGTTGTTGTTGTTGTTGTTGCTATTGTTGTTGTTATTGTTATTATTGTTATTGTTGTCATTTATAATTTATACAATTAACCTTCATGTGGTTCGACCTCGGTCTTACTGGGTTATTTATTACTTCGACACTCCTGCATTTGGAAAAAGACATCAATATTTTGATCGTGTTGGTTTTTTTAACAAGTAAAACCAAATCTTTATACAATCTTTTTCATATATCAAAGATTCAAAATCTTCCTCAATTCCTTTTTGGTTTTAAGATCAAACCCAATATTTTTGTAAGTACAAGATCAAGATCAAAATCAATCATTTTATGTGTTTAGGATCAAACCTTACACAATTATTTTTAAAATCAAGATTAAGCTCAATCCTTCTCTTGGCTTATGATTAAACTCAATCCTTTTACATGCTTAAGATCAAACCTATCTCCTAATTTTTTTATGGGTTAAGGATTAGAAAACCTTACAAATAATCTTCTTTAATGATAATGATTAAAAACCTCTTTTTAACTCACACTTAAATAATTAATAAACTCAAGTGGTATAAGTATCACATACCCTTTAACAATTTAGATTGTCTCTCACAAGAGAATATTCACTTTTTATAACATGATAAGATTACAATAGATAACCTCAAATTTTTATAGAGATATAACGTAACTTAAGGGTAACTTAAGGATGTGAAAAATATAATTTATGCACTTTAGGATTCAAAACTTTTCTAAAGAATTAAAAGATGAATAAAAGCTTTACAGGACTGAGAAATTCAAAGCATCAAATGATAAGAATTATAAAAGTGCAAGAGAGAAGAGAGTTCTTACATGAAATCAATTAAATATTTATAGAAAAATCAAATTGAATAGCTATTTTCAAAACTTGAGAGTTAGATGTGAAAATCAAGAAGAAAAGAGAAAATAAAAGAAAAGAAAAAAAAGAAAAAATCATTGACGCCAAACCAAAAGTCCATTGACTATACACTCCACTTAAGGATGGAGGGACATCTAAGATGATTCAAACATCATCCTGGAAGGTGACACATGCTGATGCATGTATTCATCAACCATATTTTTTTAATAATATTTTTGTTAATTAAATTATCAAATTGCTCCTAAGTTAACTTAAATACATACTTTTTGAATGCCAGCTTATTTATTAATATTAATATTATTATTATTATTATTATTATTATTATTTTAAAGATAATTAAGTTATTTTATTGTGATAAAAAATAAAATAAAAAAACTAAAAAGCCCATGAATGTCAATTTAATTTTTTTTTAAAAAAATATGTTTAAGTCATTTCATTGTACATAAAAAAATTTAAAAAGATCAATTTATCCAAACCAATTTAATAATGACTAATAAATCATGTTGAGAAGATCATATTACCTGTATTAGTAAGTCATTTTATTTTACATGAAAATGGCAAAATAATTATTTTATTATTTAATCTACAATTATTTTTATCTAGGTGTACAGTGAATGACTGTGCACTTTTATTTTTTTTAATAATAAGTTAAAATTTATGCAAGACCCAAAAAAGATTTGTATTGAATTGTATTCCATTATATTATTCATTAAAATTATTTTGATTGATCCAAGTGTTCTAAAAGAAAAACTTCAATGGTTCCATGTTAAATAAAATATTTATTTATCATGTAAATAGTATCAAATAATAAATAAAAATATTTATTTAGATTTATGAAGTAACAAGGTGAATATTTGCCTCCAGTTAACACAGCGACCACTGCTGAATGGATGAGGAACTCCAACGGGTCCAGTGGTTGTGGCTTTTAATTGTTTACTAGGTGGTATAAATACATAGATATAGATAAGATCACTAAATGACAAGCTTCAGGATATAAATATGATGTCTGGCCCTATCATATTCTTTAATCAAATCGAACAGTTGTCTGTTGTTCTTCTTGAACATGTAAGAGCTTAAGAATACGATGGACAGAAACCTGAACCAGATATCTTTGAGCAGAAAGCTTTGGTGTGCCTGAAAGTCATTTGCACATGAGTATCTATAGCTTATTTGTTGGCAAACACCTTTGCTACTTAAATCTAATCAACTATTGTGGTGATACAGCCTTTATCAGTGTCACGCATATGCTTTCATTTCCTAATTGGAGGGGCCAATGGGCAAGGGAACTTCTGAATTCGTAGGATGCCTGATCGCATATTGTCCTATAAAATGAATTTCTTTTTTTATTTCTTTTTCCTGTGAATCAGCCAAATAAAATTAACTGACACCATTGAGAAAGCAATTTGGTGGTCTAAGATGTGTCGATGTTAGAAAATGAGATCTAGCATTCTGTCGGAGATGGATGTATTCTATTTTTTCTTTCAGGGTAATATCAAGGACACGCAGTTATTATAGCAGATGCTTATGTTGAAAATCTTGTTTTAAAACCATGGTTAATTGATATGTTTCACCGATCATAAATTTTATTTTCACCCATAGAATATTTCGTAGGCAATTAAGTTATATTTTTGTTGGTTTATAAATCACCAATGAATTTCTTGGTAAAAAGATATTGTTGATGAGCTTCTCATCGGGTATGTCATGTTTGTCGGTAATTCAATTAATAAAATTACTTAACAATAGAAAGATCAATAAAATATTCATTTCAAAAAAAAAGAATTGACAACCATTTTTATGTTAGTTGATCCATTGATAAATAATACTTATGAATCAACAATGAAATATCCATTAATAATGAATTGTGTATTATCAACGGTTTTATTAATAGAATCATTGATATTAATATTTTATTAGTATATGAGTGAATCAATATTAAAATAGATCATAACTCTCTATAATTATATGAGGAAAATGGGTTTACATTACCAACATAATTTTTATATTTATTGGTGATTTCTTCAATAATTCAGTAGTTTTTTCAATATATCTTATTTGGATCAAACAATTTAATATTAAAAAAGTAAATTAAATTGAAAAAAAATCTATATTATTAATTTAATTATAAAATCAATTACAAGTGTCTTTATATATTAGAAAGAAGATGGAGGTGTAAATTAAAGTGGAAAAACAAATCTTCTAAAAATCCATAAACGAAAGATAATGAGTTGACAGTATATCATCATCTACTCTTATTGCTTCCTACTTCTTTCTTTGTACTGCACCTTGAGTTCAATTCTTAGATCGGCAATCACAGAAGCAATTTGTTCTTGAACCAACTTATAAACAACTGCTAATAATTGACTTGTACAAGATTATAAGTGCTTGCAGTTGAGACACTATAACCTGCCCTCGTATCTAAATTTATAATTATAAAGATATTGTAAACCTAATTTTTATAGAGTTCAACTATTGTTCTCGCCTCCAATCATAACTCTGTATCATATTTCAAATGGGTTGAAGGGTTTTCTCTTTATTTGGCATGCATGCTGACATTATATGTTTTTTACATAAAAAAAAGTAAAAGATATTAATAAAAAAATATTTGTTCAAAAAAATATTCAAAAAGTTCTAAAATTTACTTCCAGCAAACACCCTGGCTTCGCCAATATGCTTGCTAATGAAACCCAAGTTTCATTGTTTCTATTTGAGGACTCATTGTGTGATCGTCTTCTAAAATTCTCTAACGTCAAGAACTCTAGATATATTTTCCAACTCATGAACAACTGTTAATGGTTGACTTGTGTAAGATTACAGGTGTTTATAGTTGAGACACCACACCACAACCTGCCCTTATATCTAAGTTTATAATTATAAAGATATTGTAAATCTAATTTTTATAGGATTCAACCATTGTTCTTGCCTTTAACCATAACTTTGGATTATATTTCAAATGGGTTGAAGGGTTTTATTCGTATTTGGCATGCATGTTGACATTATATATTTCTTATATAAAAAACAAGTAAAACATGTCGATAAAAAAATATTTATTCAAAAAAATATTCAAAAAAATTTAAAATTTACTTAAAACAAACACCCTGGTTCCACCAATATACTTGCTAATGAAACTTGAATCTCATTGTTTCTATTTAAGGATTCATTTTATTCATTTTATGATTGTCTTCTAAAATTCTTTAATGTCAAAAATTCTAAATATATTTTTCCATTACTCTTAATAATACAGGGAGATCTAAAATTCTTTTACATCTCAATGTCATCTGGCTTGATTTTTTTCTTGGTATAGATATGTGCATTATATAGAAACCACGTAATTTAATTCAAAAATTCAATAAAAAAAGAAATATAATATAAAAAAATCACATCCTCTCTCTCTCTCTCTCTATATATATATATATATATATATATATATATTCTTCACACGTTTAAGTCCAGCACAAGCTCGGTTAAGCCAATGTAGCAACTTACTGGTTAATCAATTTTAATATAAACAGCCTTGTTAGTAGACAATATAGCACTTTGGATGACCCATCTTTTGAGTTATATTCCATTTTATATTATGATCTTGTTGGGTTGATGTCTCGTATAATTTAGTTATTGTAATTTAAGCCCTATTTAAAAAAAAAAATAGAATACACAACATCAATACAAGATTATAGTTCATGGTATTTTTTTTTTTTTCATTTTTCTCTGGTTAATTCTCTCCTTTGTTTTATTATAGCACGAGAGCATTTTGCATGACTGCATTTATGACTACAAAAAATCAATCACCTTCATAAACTATGCTCGAGTAAAAAAGTGTAACATTAATTAGATCTTGCCCGAAAAATGGGTTTTATGGCATTTTTTTTTTACTTCTAAACTATTAAGGTGTGTATACATATAATAATTTTGTTAATTTTATTCTTAAATTATTTTATTTTGAATTTTTTTTATGTAACCGCTATTATTGACAAAAACTCCTTAAAAAAAATCAAATTTTGATATTTTGAACCAAAAATGTCACATATATTAATAGAATTTTTTAAACATTAAAGAATTATAAAACTGCTATAAAAAATAGAAAAATAATTTAAAATGATCGAGAATTTTGTTAGGAATCCTTAAAAAATCATATAAATTTATCTACTTAGTTTTAGTATAGTTTTAATATATTTAATGATCAAAATATATTTAATGATAAAACATGTAACATCAAACTAAGCTTAAAATATGTTACTTTTAAGCACCATACATGCAAAAATTTTAAATATTACACTAAAATTATCTATATAAATTCACACGGCCTCTATAAAGACAAAAAATGAGATAATTCCAGCTTATTTTTTCATAATTTATTGAGTTTTTATTGTTTAGAAAATAAAAAATAAAACTTCCACCTTCAAATAATTCCAAAATTAATTGTGAAGATGTATTCAATTTTTATTAGTACATATCACAAAAAAATAGTTTAAAAAATAGAATTTAAATTAACGGAAAAACCAAAAAAAAATCTACAAAAGAAATTTTGGTTCAGTAGTTCAGTCTTCTTTTTTCTTTTTGTTTTTTTCTCATTTGGGTTGCAACATGTCAAAATTTATTCTACTGAATTTGTTAGAGAGAGAGAGAGAGAGTTTCAAGCTAAAATCTAGACACGGAGAGACACCAGTCACCACCAATATCAGAGAATAAAAAACCCCCAAATAAAATGGCTTTTCTCAGGTCTGTAACAAACACAACAAAGGTTGCCATACCTGCCTCTGCTTTACCTGATGCCTCTGCTCTCTCATCTATATCTACTTCTTCTCCATACCCCAAAACCCGAAACCTCTCTTTTCTCTCCCAACCATCTTCTTTTCTCTCCTCAACTGCCTCTGGCCTTGTAAAGAATTTGACTCAGCCTCCTTCTGCCCTTAACATGGAAACAACTGCATCGAATCACATGTCCGCCTCACAGGTTCAAATTTATCATCTACCCATTTCTTTTTGTATCACAATCTTTCATATTGAGGCTTAAAGTTTGAATCTTTAATCTTTTTTTTTTCAGGATAATGTAATCCTGCCTGAGTTATTTGTAAGTTAAAAACTTTTCATTTTTTCCCGTTTCTTCTTTGACTTTTTATTTGATAGTTTTTTTCATTTGGGTGTTTATTTGATTGTTCATTGTTTTTTTTTGTTGACCTCTGTTGATTGAAATTTGTGAGCTTGTTTTGATAAACAGACAGAATTTATGGTGGATATGAAGTGTGAGGGCTGTGTTAATTCAGTAAAGAACAAGTTACAAAGTGTTAATGGTATGTTGTGACTCCAATTTTTAAATACACAATCATTGACTAGTATGAAATGGAGTTTTTCTTGTTCTTCTTATAGTGTTGTGTTTTGTTTTCCATTGTGGGAAAAACAATTAGGAGTGAAGAATGTGGAGGTTGATTTGGCGAATCAAGTGGTGAGAATCCTCGGGTCGTCTCCAGTGAATACTATGACTGAAGCTTTAGAGCAGACAGGTCGAAATGCTAGATTAATTGGCCAAGGGATCCCTGAAGGTTGGTTAACTGAATTGTCAGTTCTTTTGTATGCAACTTTGATATTGACACGACTAAAAGATTGATTCCTTATTTTTTTTATATGCAACTTTAATATTCACATACCATCGCATGCAACTTTGATATCCCCTTCCGTATTTTTTTCATATGCAACTTTAATATTCACATACCATCTCAAGCGATGTGCTTTTCTGAAGTGCCTAAACTGCATGGAGAGTATAGTGCACTTTATATTTTTTTCGAACCTGATTTCCGAGCATGAGGGTCGTTTTCCATGGCATATAGTAGCCTCTTTTATTTGCTGGAAGTAGTTTTCTTTCGACAAATGGTTTTCATGTAAAGTTGATTATTTTCTATGTTTGGTAGTGTCATAAAAATGAGTTAGTTATGCTATGAAAACTTATTTATTAATTTTTTTAATAAAAAAAGTTTATTAAAAGAATGGAGATCAGATTAGACTAATGAAAAGTTGAATCAAGATGAAATTATAAAAAAAAAATTATTATTTTATAAATTATTTCAAATAAACTAAATAGTAATTAAAAGAATAAGACGAAACCAGATCTTTGATTGTGAGCCATTATCTTATTAAGACAATCTTGGCAACCATAGCTGTTTTGTTTAGTTCATCAATGTAATCCTCTTTCATTTTTTGTGGCCTTTGTAAACACCCCACCCCCCTAGCCCGTTGCAGCATGGTGTCATATCAAAATGTAATTTCAGTTTCTCAAGTAACTTACCTCATGCTCTGCATTTCAGACTTTTTAGTGTCTGCTGCTGTTGCTGAATTCAAAGGTCCAGATATTTTTGGTGTTGTTCGCTTTGCCCAGGTGAATATGGATCTAGCTAGGATTGAAGCCAACTTTACTGGATTGTCACTTGGTAAACACGGCTGGTCTATCAATGAGTTTGGGGATCTAACAGAAGGAGCAGCAAGCACTGGGAAAGTGTTTAATCCAACAAATCAAGGAAATGAACTAGAGGTTTGCGTCAGCACATGCCTTCTCTGAATATCTTCATGCAATTATCTCTCATGCCACAAATATTCAAGTGGCAAATCAATACAATGGTACTAAGACCAGGGATGTGAACATAATTTAGCTTGTTTTGAAGCCAGGGATTTGTGATTTGAACTTCATTTAGCTTATTTTGATTTTCGCTTATCATATTGAGTACTTTTGCTTGATTATATTTGAAGTGATGTAGTAATAGCATTTTCTAACTGAGTTTCTTTTTGATAGCCTCTTGGCGACCTGGGAACATTAGATGTCGATGAGAAAGGAGATGCCTTCTTCTCGGGCACCATACAGAAGCTAAGAATTGCAGATCTGATTGGGAGATCACTAGTAGTATATGGAACTGAAGATAAATCAGATAAAGGTCTAACAGCAGCAGTAATTGCTAGAAGTGCAGGAGTTGGTGAGAATTACAAAAAGATTTGTACATGTGATGGGACGACCATATGGGAATCCAGTAATAACGATTTTGTTGCCGGTAAGGTTTGACATTCAAGTATTCTAGTAAACCCCGCACAAGTATCTCTGTGTTTGTTTTACTCTGTTCACTGTATATGAGCACAGACCTTTGCTGTGTAACCGTTTTGGTTATGGAATAAGATGCTATACATTGAGCCAGGACAGCGACTCCCAGCTCTATGTTAGGGCTTGGGTTTAGAACTTTGCAATTTGTTCGCTCCCCTAGTTGTCATTGGTGATGGACTCGTCTAATGTAGTAGTCAGTAGTGGCTGTAATATTGGATTGGTATTAATGACCATGGGCTTCATGTTGCGGTTCAGAAACTACCCTGACCGCGAGAAGCTGAAATCTTTTGATGTAGCTTGAGCACCTCTTTACATGCGCTGCCATTGTACAAGGTTTATTCAGGTTTTAAATTCTGGGAAGGTTCCTTGTCTGTGTCTCTGTTAAGTAAATGGACGCGACCATGAAAACTGATTTTGCCAAGCCCGTTGGCAATGCCAATGTTTGTGAATTCTATCAAAAAAATCATCAATGCCTTTAAACATGGAACGAATTTTGAGCACCCACAAAAGCCAATCCAAGGCAGGAATTTCGAGACAGATTCCCGCGATCTAAATGATGTGTTCATGAGACCTTGAATGTTGTATTCATGAGACCGCGTTTCCATCAGTTAACCAAGAGCTGCAAAACAAAAAAGGTCAGTTTGGAAGAGGCCTTGAATACGAAGCAGCTGATCGGGTCGTCAGAGGCACCATTCCGCTTCCTCCAGCCATCTCATAGAGAACGACGGCCGTTAAGTGCCTCTTAGGAATTGGCTGCTGTTTCCATATAGGGAACTTTTGGTTCGGAAACTTCGGTGCAACGCTTTCTCCCAAACGGAGCATCAAATCTTGGCATCTGCTGTCGTTCGCCAGAGTTCCCTGTATGGAACTACGCGACCCTTGATTAGCTCGCCATGTTCGAGAGCGCCAGTCTCTTTTCCTTGCAGCAGCGTGATAATTTGTTTATCAACGCATCGTCCCCACCAAAGGAAAAGCAAGCAAGTCGTTTGAATGGTACTGGGCTAAAAACAGAGTAAATGAATGGCATCCTTGTCAAGATAAGATATGATCGTTAAGCAACTTAAAGGCCGAATAAAATTTCAAAAGCATATGCTTTGACAGCTTGCAAGACTCGCAAACGTAGAAATTGAATTCGTTAAAAGATACAAATGCAACGATATCCAACAATTGCACTGATCATTCGAAAGACAAAAGGGCACAGAAGGGCCATAATGGAAAAGAAATATTTAGACCTGCATTATTCTAAAATGAAAGTTCCAGTTCCTTTCTTGTGGACACACAATAACTCCCAATCTCAATCAATCTTGATCTGATACCTTCTTCTAATGTCACAACATAAAATGTTGGTAAATTTGTTAAAACATGGGTAATGGGTACATTTGAAACCAAATTAAAAGTGGAGTCAACTTATTTTTGAAGTTCAAATTTTATTAAAATTTAATTTTTAACATAAACTTTTTATTATGAAATATTAACGTGATTTAAATAAATTTTAGATGAATTAAAAATTGATCTAAATAAGTTTTTAGTGGCATGTTTTAATGAAACTTAAAACCTCCCACGTAGAAAATGAACAAAACTTTCTTAGTATTTATAAGGTAATGAGTTACAAAGTTAAAATTGAAACTAAGATTCACTTAAAACTTTTAGAGAAAAGAGATTTTAAGCAAAGTGGACTTTGATCTTTAACCTATACATATGCGTGCATTGACTCAGGCTTCAGGCCTAGATTTATTATAAAATAATATTTTAAGCAATAAAAGTTTTTTTTTCCAATTGAAATTTGGTTTAGGAGTGGTCTGTTAAGAATTACTTTTTTTAGTCATTGTTTTGTCTATTACAACTTATGAATATTAACACTTTCTTCTGAAAGTCTTTACTGTAAATTCAGACAATTTTTTTTAGCTCAATTCTTCCAGCCATTTTTTTTATCTAGTTCAACCCATGAATGTTAATAGTTTTTTCTAGAAATATTTTCTACAAATCTAGATAATTTGTTTAGCTCAAAAACTCAAATTTAGAATAGCTATGTTAATTCTTTAACCTTTTAGCTTTCAACCCATTAATTCTTTAAAATTTTAACTTTCAAAATCCACTTAAAAAAAAAAAGGTTAAAGGAAGAGTTTCCTACAAGTTTTTTTTCTCTAGGTTTTTTCATACCCACAATCAAAATTGAGATCTGATCCCAAAAAGCCTAAAAAGATTTGTTAGGAGTATAACATAATGAAAACCTACCTCAATAAACCAACAATATTGGAAAGAAGTAAAATAACACCACAAAACTAATTAATCTTCGATAAGTCAGATTTAGTTCATTCAAACTGAAAAATACAAGAATCATTCTCACATGTTAAAACTAAAAATTTAAAAAGTAATGTTCATCAATAGTTGTAGAAATTCTAGTTACACGTGTTTAAATAGTTCTAGAAAAAACCCTAATGGATCTATCCTAGTAGATTCAACTAACCTACATACAAAACTTATCCAAAAACCCTAAGCTGAAAAGCCCATGGCCTGATCCAAATAAGCTTTGGATCCTAACCGAAAAATAAAGTATTAATTAAATTCAAACATGAAAGAAAATAATAAAAATAATTATCTATCATTAAATACCTTTAGCCCTCCTTTCCTTGTGTAACTAGGATGAATAAAGAATCCTTATAAGAAAATGATTAACATTAATGAATCTTTGTCACACTTGGAGATTATATTACAGCTCATTAAAGATCCTTATAAAACAAAAAAAAATTTCCAAATAAGTTTTCACATCCTTGTAGGAAAATACTCCTTATCAAATAGGAAATCCACAAGTCAAAGGAAAATAAATAACAAAATTTATAGAGTCTATTCTGACCTATATCACAAGTCTTTCCCAAACTTTAATTCATCTCAAAATTTATCCCAACATAGACCAATATCCCTGGGATCTTTAAGTCAAGTTTCAGCTCCATCCAATTGTTGAATTTTCAGTTATGCTCAAAAGTGTAAAACTAGACAATAAAAAATTTTATGATAAAATTTGAATCTAACCATACTTGGATCGTATTAAATGATATGTGTGAAGTTTATGTAGAATCAAAATTCAAAAAGATCTTTTTAAAAATAATTAATAGAAGTATTAAAGCTATATATTTAATTCAATATGATACTGACAATTTAAGAATTATACAAACTATAATTAAGTAAAAATATTATATTATTTTTATAGATGATTATACAAGGTATTATTATACTTATTTGTTAAGAAGCAAAGACGAGACTCTTAAAATTTTTAAACATCACAAGTATGCAGTTAAAAATCAACTTAATAAAAAGATAAAGACAATAAAAAGTGACATAAGTTGAGAATATGAAAGCATATTTTGATGAATTTTGATCTCAAAATTATATTTTCCATTAAACAACTTGTCTTTATTTACCATAATAAAATGAAATTGCTAATATAAAAATATAATTCTAAAATAAATAATGAATGCCATGTTTGAAAGTTACGAGAACCTTAAAATTTGAGGAGGAGGCAATTTTCTACTACAAATTATATTCTTAACAAAAAAGCTCATAAAAAGTTGGAAAAGATACCATATAAATTATGGAAAAAAGAATAATCTTCCTTTAAATACCTTAAAGTATGGGATAGCGTTGAAAAAATAGCATACATATTTTTAAAAAACTCAATATAAGCCTAAAATTATGGATCATGTATTTATTAGATATGCTTACAATAGTAGTGTATATTAGTTTCTTGTACACAAAGTCAAGTATTGAGTATATTCATCCCAATATAATAATGATAGAAAAGAATGATGCATTCTTTGTTATGTAGATGGAAGCTATAAGAAAAACAACAACACATAAAACACAGAAGATTTGATGAGCAAAAAAGATTATAGATATAAAATCTAAATTCATAATTGTATTCTCTAAAAAAAGTAAAAATAATATGGTTGTTCTCTTTAGAGGTTTACAAGACTTTTAAATAGGCTAAAAAGAATCTATCTCTAGTATGAAGTATTCAAAAATTGAAAACATAAGGAAAATAAAAAAAAAATCTAAAAAAAATATTAAATAAAAAATCTAGGAAAAGTTAAAAAATTGGCCCAGACACAATGATTCAATAAACAATGAAGATTATTCTAGTTGAACCTCTTACTAGAGTTATTTTTTAAGATGCTAACCTAATTTGGCATGACAAGACCTTTTTTTGAACCTAAACTTAACCTATTGATCCATTAAATAATCTGTTAACTTATCCATATAATTTATCTAGGTCAGATCTCTATTTAGTTGTGTCAAATCCTCACTCGAATGTTGATAACCTTTAATTTCTACTAGTACAACTACATCGCTTTGCAGAGATGTTATGTTTTAAGAAAGCACAAAAAGTTCATTCATTTGAAACTACTCCAAGGTAATGTCTTACTTTGAAGCTTCTTATTGAAAGGAGATAATAAATAGTAAGATTGAGTTCATCAAGTAAAATTATAACTACCAATTATATACTTAATAAAGTACTCTATAAAAATTTAGAAAAAAAACTTATCTAAGTTATGGAAAGAAAAAAATATTTCTGTAAATGCATCAAAATATGAGTGTCTTGTGAAAGTGACAATACTTTATCCTACAAAGGTCAAAATAAGGCCTAAAACTATGAATCACGTATTCATTGGATATGCTTATAATAATAGTGCATATGAATTTCTCATATTCAAGTCAAGTAGTGAAAATGTTCATCCTAATACAATAAAAGAAGCAAGGAATGCAATATTTTTAGAAAAAAAATTTTTTTTTTAAGAAAGCTTAAGAAATTCATTCACTTAAAGAACAAATTAAGCAAGATTAAGTTGTCATTATCAAATTATGAACAAAAGATCTGTAGTAAACAATGAAATCTAGTCGAGAAGAAGTAAGAGTGAGAAGATGATAAAAACATTCGGTCTTGATTTTCTAACTTGTTAGAAAATGAGTCTTGAAGCTACTCCGAGAAAATGTTCTGCTTTGAAATTTTCTATTGAAAGGAGATAATAAATAATGAGATTGAGTTTATCATGCAAAATCATACATGAGAACTAGTAAATCTTTCTCTTAGAAGTATGTTATCAAAATATGAATGGATTTTTAAGTAGAAGATGGAAGTTGATAAAATATTTGGCAAGATTTGTTGTTAAATAATTCAAACAACAAGAAAATATAAACTATTTTAATATGTACTCACTTGTGTCAATAATAACTTTTATATGGATAGTAATAGTTATCTCATATATTAACAAGCTCTAAATACATTAAATGAATATGAAAATAGTCTTCCTAAATGATGACCTTCACGAAAAAGTTTACATCGAACAACTTTAGGAGTTTGTCATTAAAAAAGAAAGAAATTAAAGTTATTATATAGTTTGAAATAAGCTTCTAAATAATGACATAAAAAGTGTGATGATGTTATGCTATCAAATGAGTTTAAATCAACAAGGTTGACAAATGTTTTTATGTAAAAATAAATAAATAAATAAAGTTAAGTTATTATATATCTCTATGCAGATGAAAAGTTAATTTTGGGTTAATTTTGAATAAAAATAAATGTATGATCAAATTTACTAAGAAATTATTAATTAATAAGTTTGACGTGAAAAAGTTGGGTTTTGTAAATGTCATAGTATTATCTTAATTAATATAAAAGATTAGATAATTCAAGATATTATATTTGCTAATTAGCTGGTCAAATTTGATAAATATTTACTAGAAAAGATTCAAAATAAAAAGGTATCTTTGATATAACGATCTGCTAATTCACTTCCCGTTTATGAATATTTAAATGTCCAGAGAAAGATTATTGAGTATATAAAAATTTAAATTTAAAAAAAATAAAAATTTGAATTTCCTCGTGAAGATTATTAAGTGCATTTTCTATAATAGTTTTAAACACTACTCTTCAAAAAAAAATAAAGAAAGATTTCATAACAAGATCAATAAATACTTTTACATTTTTACACAAATATTCCAATCTATAGAGATCTTGAATGAAGTTTGAAGGTTTCTTAAGAAAATCTAAAAGTTTTATTGCTGTGTTGAAAGTATTCTCAGAAAAATATCTATTTATATATATATTATTGAAAATTAAAAAAATATATATTTCATAATTATTACTATTGCTTATAGTTTCTGAACGCGAATGGATCTATACATATCCTTTGGCCACCCGTGAGACAAATTAGAATAAAGCTCAAGCTCCAGCAGGATCTCAAAATATCGAAAAGGTTTATAAATATATAATCTTAGCAGTAAGTAGAGTCTATAATCTTAGCAGTAAGTAGAGTATTTTGAGAGTATAATTGTGGTTATTTTTTAAAGTATTTTTTATTTAAAAATATATTAAAATAATATTTTTTTAATTTTTTAAAATTATTTTTAATATCATATCAAAATATTACAACTTATGAATGTTAACACTTTTTTCTGAAATTATTTACTACAAATTTAGACAATTTTTTTCAGCTCAATTCTTCTAGCTATTTTTTTTATCTAGTTCAACCCATGAATGTTAATAGTTTTTTCTAGAAATATTTTCTACAAATCTAGATAATTTGTTTAGCTCAAAAACTCAAATTTAGAATAGCTATGTTAATTCTTTAACCTTTTAGCTTTCAACCCATTAATTCTTTAACATTTTAACTTTTAAAATCCACTTTAAAAAAAAAGGTTAAAGGAAAAGTTTCATATAAGTTTTTTTTTCTCTAGATTTTTTTATACCCATAATCAAAATTGAGATCTGATCCCGGAAAGGCTAAAAAGATCTGATAGGAGTATAACACAATGAAAACCTACCCCGAGAAACCAACAATATTGGAATGAAGTACAATAATACCACAAAGCTAATTAATCTTCGATAAGTCAGATTTAGTTTATTTAAGAACTGAAAAATACAAGAATTATTCTCACACGTTAAAACTAAAAATTTTGAAAGTAATGTTCATCAATAGTTGTAGAAATTCTAGTTACACATGTTTAAATAGTTCTAGAAAAAACCCTAATGGATCTATCCTAGTATGTTCAACTAACCTACATACAAAACTTATCCAAAAACCCTAAGCTGAAAAGCCCATGGCCTGATCCAAATAAGCTTTGGATCCTATGAATCTTTGGATCCTAACCGAAAAATAAAGTATTAATTAAATTCAAACATGAAAGAAAATAATAAAAATAATTATCTATCATTAAATACCTTTAGCCCTCCTTTCCTTGTGTAACTAGGATGAATAAAGAATCCTTATAAGAAAAGGATTAACATTGATGAATCTTTGTCACATATAGAGATTATATTACAACTCACTAAAGATCCTTGCAAAACTAGAAAAATTTTAAAATAAGTTTTCACATCCTTGTAGGAAAATACTCTTTATCAAATAGGAAATCCACAAGTTTAAAGAAAGTAAATAACAAAATTTGTAAAGTTTATGCTGACCTTTATCACAAGTCTTTCCCAAACTTCAATTCATCTAAAAGTTTATCCCAACATAGACCAATACCTTTGGGATCTTCAAGTCAAGTTTCAGCTCCATCCAATTATTGAATTTTCAGTTATGCTCAAAAGTGTAAAACTAGACAATAAAAAATTTTATGATAAAATTTGAATCTAACCATACTTGGATCGTATTAAATGATATGTGTGAAGTTTATGTAGAATCAAAATTCAAAAAGATCTTTTTAAAAATAATTAATAGAAGTATTAAAGCTATATATTTAATTCAATATGATACTGACAATTTAAGAATTATACAAACTATAATTAAGTAAAAATATTATATTATTTTTATAGATGATTATACAAGGTATTATTATACTTATTTGTTAAGAAGCAAAGATGAGACTCTTGAAATTTTTAAACATCACAAGTATGAAGTTAAAAATCAACTTAATAAAAAGATAAAGATAATAAAAAGTGATATAAGTTGAGAATATGAGGCATATTTTGATGAATTTTGATATCAAAATGATATTATTCATTAAAAAATGTGTCTTTATTTACCATAATGATTAGTACTTAAAAGTGCATTTTTATCATGGTTTTATATCATCATTTTACACTTGAAGTATCAATAACTCCTTAACTAAAACATGTTTTATAATAATGTATTTAATAAT